>NW_024744357.1:4975993-5009358 GCF_018991925.1 Homarus americanus
CAATATCTGGTTGGTGTACTCTTAGTAGTGTTTCAAACTGGTGAAGGAGGTGGAGGTGAGGAAGCGACAGGTGAACGTGACATTCAGACGCTGCCTCTTCTGCGTCATCGCCAGGTGCTGGAGCACGACTCTCACCGTCCCCACCGGCTCCTCTATCACCTTCCTCTGGTTCTTTGGTTAAGTTATCACTTATCAGCTTCTCGCCTCACCTACAGCTGCCTCTCCACTATACCAGCCGGATTTACCTGACTTAACAACTATTTAAGTTGACTAATTTATTTGCCTCAATGACGTGTACTCGTGTTGTGTTCAATAAAGCATGATAAAAATTCTACAATTCTCTTTCACACTCGTTAACTACAGGGTTAACATGAAGCACTACAGGTACACCTCTTACCAACGGTGTGTAACAGAACTAACTGACTGACGATAGGTGACCTGACGAGTGAATAAAATATAAAAGGAAAATGATAGAATACAACTGAAGATAATGCTCAGCAAGACAAACAATGACAAACACGTATTATTAGTACAGTAAACTGTAAACCTTTATAGTTAGCCATGTAATAGGCAGTTTTCTTTGATAATATCACGAAAGAAAATATTTAGGGGTACCTGAAGTAATATTTATATGCACTCTATATTACTTTTACTTTTTTGCTTTTATTCGCTTGGGCGATCGATCACGTCTCTGTTACGCACTGTTGGCAAGTACTGGGCATGAACTGACTCCTGAATGTATCTGAGCCTGCTCCAGTGCTTATCAAGTCTGGTCTTAAAAGAGCTCACACTCGGTGCCGTCAAAACACTGGCAGATTGTTCCAAGAGTTCACAACTCTCACTCCGAAAAGTTACCCCTCACAGTTTTCTGGACTTGCTGCTTCTTCAACCTTGAGCTGTGACCCCTTGTGGGGCGAGCGTCTGCCAGCTCCAGGTAAGGACACTCGACTGAGTAGTGCCCTTTGAAATGTTTATACACCTTAATTAGGTCCCCCCCCCTTGTTCGTCTGTAGTATAAGCTAGGCAATTTCAGGTGCTATAAACTCTGAGGATAGATGAGGTACCGTAGTGCAGGCACCAGTCTGGTGGCCCTCCTTTGAACATTTTCAATCAACTGACAGTCCCTAGTACATCTCGGGGACCAGACGGGGTGACATTACTCCAGGCGGGGAAGCACTTCACTCTTGAAGATCGATACGAGGGACGGACCGTCTACATACCTGAACGATCTTATAAGACCTAATAATTTAGTTGCTTGATTCACCTTCTCGCAATGGCCCGAGAACTTCAGCTCATTATCAACATACACACCTAGGTCCTTTTCACATTGGTTCTTAATTTCCCGAAATAACTTGGCATCATCCGCAAACATTTGTATGGAGGAATGTACAACGTCAGGCATGTCATTTATGAAACAAACAAACAACAGCGGGCCCAGTACACTGCCCTGTGGTACCCCTCTTGTGACGGGTACACATGATGATTTCGTGCCATTAATCACCACACACTGCTTGTGGTCATGGAGAAAGTCTTCTATCCACGCTAGGTCATTTCCCCGAATCCCGTACCCTTCCAGTTTAATTTTCAGCCCTTCATGGGGTACACTGTCGAAAGCCTTGACAAAATCTCGGTATAAATTGTCGATATTACAGAATATTATCAAATATATCTGTAGTCCGGTTAATAATGTGGCTTATAGGTGGTATCGTATTTAATGGACGTTAAATAATATTGCTGTGAGTAGGTTAGGCTAAGTTAGAGACTAAACTTGTATAAAGGAAGATGTACGCATTTTTTTTTTAATATTATCATCATTGTGTTATATTATCTATTGTACTAATCCACTTTATACTGGATATGTATTTAATAACCTAATGAGTTCACTTTTAATAATAATGATACAAGTACTAATAATAATTTACAGTTTATTTCTGAGGGTCGGGTACAATACACCCAGAACAAAGCAATTAGAGTGCGTAAAATGACTCAGTGATAATGTGTAAACTTATTATAATTACATAAATATAATTAAATATTACTATTTTATTCTATATATATAAAAGTTATGAGTAATTTTGTGTATAAAAGAAAAGAACAGTATCAAATATTTATATTGTTCAGTATCTTATTCTAATCATTTTAAATCCACAATAGATACATATATATAAAATTTTAAGATTGAAATCATCTAGATATGTAATAAGACTCAAAAAATATATATTAAAGTTTATACAAAAAATTTAAGTTTAAGAGTATACTAGAGTTGTTTTCGGTGTTCAGTAGTGTTGGCTGACCAGGGGGAAGGGAGTGGCGTCATTACTGTCTCTTCACTCTACCACATATAACACCTACCACAATGCGTATATCTGTGAATACCGATACCAACATAATACCACTTGAAGTTGCTGATGATTTAGAACTTGAGAATTTTAAAGCTTTATGTGAAATGGAGGTGAGAGAAGGAGGAGGGAAGTAATGTGGGGTTAACTTTTATGTGTGTCTTATGTATTATATGCGTCATAGGTAACTTTTTCTCTATCTAACAAAGGACTGAGGATATTTAAGAAGGTTTTTTACATTTATAATATGATATTTCTGTATTTAACAAGCTTTTGGAATTTTTTCTTTGTTAATTTGATTTCCTGTTCATTAACTTCTATATACATGTGTACTCCTGTAAGAATGTTTATTGTGTGAATATTTATCTATTTAACTTTGTCTATCTAGTTATTATATGGGAAGGTAATGGAATATGTGTATTTAAGAGCATTTCTGTTTTTTTGGGGGGGAGGGAAAATTTAATTTATGATATTTTGGGTAATTATATAGGACTAATCCGCTATCGAAATTTATTAAAAACAATTATAGAAACTCTGGGTTTTTTATTGTTATATTATAGTGGACAGTTGTTTGTGGAAATACATTAAAAAGGGATATTTCTAAAATAAACGCTGCTTAATATTTGTGGGTACGGAGAAAAGACCAAACTTTACCTAACCTTACCTTACCTAACCTAACCTAACCTAACCTAACCTAACCTAACCTAACCTTACCTAACTTCCCCGGTAAATTAAACAGAAATAACTTACTATGATATGGTGAAATTTGAGGCATTTTCTGGACGGAAGACGATACGGCCGCGTCGGCGCTATGCAGCCCTGGCGGGTTAGTCCTATATATTAACCATATTTTGTTGGTAAAGGTGAAGGAGACAGTTAGCATCATAAATAACTTATGGAATTGAACCAGAATTTTTTTTAGATACTATTTGCATGATATTGAACACGACAATGGAAGTGAGAATGCGTAGAACCTAACCTCACTTAACCTTACTGGTAATGTTATAGTTTTTGTCATGCAGCGAATTTTAGGATTTTAAATTTAGGTTAAGTTAGGTTGAAATTATGTTTTTCCATTGTTTTTTAGTGTGTGTGTGTTTCGAATGACTTCCAAATAGATGCATGACCAAAATGATAATTTTACCACCTTGCCTAACTTGCTAACCTGGGCATTGTTGTTTTGATTTTCTTACTTACTATCGTCCAAACAGCGTCACTAGAAAAAAAATGAGCAAATTCAATCCACTATAAATCGTACCAAACACGCACAGTGAGATTATTGTTTATTTCTTAACTTGTGAACACAGGCGTAACCTTGTTGAAGTTTCTTATAAAAAATAATATACAGTAATTATTTACAACTTCACAGTCGCTGATTTTTCTTTGAAAATTTATTTTAAAATGCGGTAATTTCACTGTGTTTAATAATGGACATTGCAAATGTGTTAAGTAGTGTTTATTTAAAAGTTCAAGTTAACCTAACCTAACCTTAAACTAACCTAGCATATCTTAACACTTGCCGAGTGCGAACTTACTGTTACTGAGACGGGGGGGGGAGCTGCTGTGTAGTCCTCCATATTAACCTAATATAGGAATAAAATTGTGGGAAATTAACCTTATATTTGTAGTTTAAACTTAGGCTAAATGGATCACTTGAAGATGAACCCCAGCTCTTCACATGATGATTAAACCCCCTCTTACTACCTGGTGGGGTTAGGTCAGGTCAAATTAGCATTACAGCACTTAGTCTAATAGTTGAAATAAGCTGTGGATCTAATCTTTATGTGATCAAACTCGATATTCATTTCATGTTGGAATGCATCGTAGTGTACTGTATTTTACACAGGTTGGGATCCCCGTAGCGGAAATGATGGTGTTGTTCAACGCTCGGCAGCTCACAGACAACCAGAAAAGCCTAAAGGATTTTGGCGTGAAGGACGGAGATATTATAATGATCTGCAGAACCGGCATGGCACAACAGCAGCCGGCGCAGCAGAGGAGGCCGCAGCGATCTCTCCCCTCAGGTACTGAAGATATCGCTAAAGTAATTTTATTTGGAATGAATGAGCATATGAAGTGCGCTTTACCACACGGGCTTGTACATAAGGCTGAAGGCAGCATATTAATTGAAGGAGAGAGTTACATGTAGCTTGCCTGTGGTGGGGTAGGCAGAGCAGTGGACTACAGTATTGTGTGAATGTTGTCTTAGCATTAAGCAGACCATAAGTTTGTTTTAGAAAGCTCGTACATTTGCTTTTATAATTGTGTACATAAAGAGTGTGGTACAAATGTTGACTTAAGTGTGTACTGTACTGTATATACCGGGTCTGTATTCAGGAAAGATTATGTTGGTCATAGATAGGAAGAGCAAATGGGTGATTGTTTTCATTTGTTTACTATCATCTTATTATTTTATTATTATTGCGTGTAGCTACATAAATACTACCAGGGAATGTCATGAGTTTGAGGTCTGTAATACTTCACTCATACAAACTGTAGAATTGGTGTTATTTTCCCTATCTTTTCTTACTTGTTTCTTTTGGCTCAATATTAATCTGAAATTATAAATTGGGTATTTTCTTTTCTTTTTTTTTATCAATAGTGAATGAACTTCATTTTAGAGGTCTAACACAGTACAGGGACAAGAATTAGGTACAGACTTGCTAACACTGATCATTTTGTCCTGTCCCTTGAAAATTACAATTCCTCACTGCCCTAGCCTCTCAGGGTACATGTAGCTATATTTGGAACTGTGTAAAGGATGAGGATCGGGCACTGTTGGGTAATGCTGTACCAAGGTGACACAGCATTGATGTTAGATGATAACATTTCATCCATGTAAGCTGTTTGAGGAGAATGGTTAATTAATTTGGCATAATATGAAGGAAGTGGACTTGAAGTTGAATGCATCCAAGAGTGCAAAAAGTTTTATGTGTGAGGAATAGATGGGATTAAATTATCGTAGTAGTATTTGCTTGGATCGAGATGGCCTGGAAGCTGTGAATAAAGGAAGATTTTGTTCATTGTTTGGGATGTAGAATGGATAAGGTCAGCTTTGGGGGAGTAGTGGTCAAGAATGGGTAATGTAAGGTGAAGAGCTAACCTTAATGAATGGGAAGATGTCGTAAGAAACTTGCAGGAGGGACTGGAGTGCTTGTTCTAACGCTTGAGTGATGCTGTCATCTAACAAACCAAAGCCATGTTAATAATTCATCAGCCTTATAAGACAGTGAAGAGGTTTAAGTGTCAATTTAAATTAAGTTGATGGTATAAAACAGATTTGTATCATTGCTCTTTTGTTTATTTGAAAATTATTTATATATTTTCTCCTGACATTTGTGGTTTTGAGGGACAGCAGTTATTTGTTCCCTGATAGACAGTGTGAGATTACACTCTCTCTCCTGCTTGATTTAGGAGTAAGTTTCCCATTTATAAACTGTCAGACAACAACCATAATACTTCCCTCATGAATGTTCTTACTAAATAATAAGTTTGCTATAAAAAAAAGATGCATTGATTTAATGTTTACTTCAGAGTCCAGACACTGGAACATGGCAGCTTATGTGTTGTACCCTAAATTTGGTTTGGAACAGAAATTGGCCAGATTGACTTCAGCGGAATTCAACTGCCGGGAGTGCGTCGGAGCAGCTCGTCATCGGCAGCCATGGGTCAGAGCCTGTCGGCAGCCGTGGGTCAGACCCCGTCGGCGGCCGTGGGTCAGACCCCATCGGCGGCCGTGGGTCAAACCCCATCGGCAGCCGTGGGTCAGAACCCATCGGCAGCCGTGGGTCAGAACCCATCGGCAGTCGTGGGTCAGAACCCATCGGCAGCCGTGGGTCAGAACCCATCGGCAGCCGTGGGTCAGAACCCATCGGCAGCCGTGGATCAGACCCCATCGGCGGCCGTGGGTCAGACCCCATCGGCGGCCTTGGGTCAGACCCCATCGGCAGCCTTGGGTCAGACCCCATCAGCAGCCGTGGGTCAGACCCCATCAGCGGCCGTGGGTCAGACCCCATCAGCGGCCATGGGTCAGACCTCGTCGGCGGATAATAATGAAGGCCAGGTGGCAGGTCAGGAGGGTGAGGAAGAGCAGCAGGGTGATGATTGGGACTTGGGCCTAGGCAGTGCAGGTGGGAACAGTGTGTCAGTGTGTGCCTTCCTCACCAATGACTCTGAGTGCTTACAACACTGCAAATTGATGACTGGACCCATTGTTCCTTGACTTGCACTTGGTATTAAATAGTTGGAGGAACCACTTTACCAGGTGCATTTCTTAACGGGTATTTTGATGTGTAATTTTATAACCTCACCCTTGTCCAAGGAGACTCACATATTGTACCCACCATTAAGTCTGTAGTTTGATGACCCAGGTTAACCCTAGACATAGCCAGCTGGTATGTGTACTAAGCAAGAAATGAAATCATGACCTCAAAACTTTAGACCTTATTCAGGGGGGGGGCTTAGAGGCTACAATTATTCTACCACTGGAGGCTGAGAAGTGACAAGTCTTGGCACCACAGTAGTCTCAACAACCTTGCCTTCTCTTGTTTGTCATTGGTCATATTGAATTCCTCTTACTAAGCATCTGTCCAATCATAGGTCTGGCTGCTCCATTGTCATTACTACAGTTAGTTAGTTAGTGCAGTTACCTCTTGCTGTCACCACCAGGAGAAAAACTGCTGCTGCATTACACATTTCTTGCATTACCAGCATTGTAACCCATATTCCAGTCTACCAGTATTTGTTTTCAGTTGTAATCATTGCATCATCTGAGGTAATGATCCACTATCTTGTTCAGCTGGTAGGTAGTTAGTTGGTGATGGTCTTAACTACACTGTCATAGGGAGCTCAGTTGGATGGTGCACTATAAGTAACTTGATCCATCCTCAGGGAACTATATTTGTTAACTAGATGGTTGTTTGGTCTGTAGAATGAGATTGTCTGGTTTGATGCTGATATTAGGGTTCCATGATCCCTATTTTGGGCACAGTACTATGCTATATTACTTCAGGAATTCGCCCCTACAGGTTATGGGCTCACACCTAATACATGTTGGTTAATGGGTATATATCGCACTCTTTCTTGTACTCCACAGATGAGTCAAAAACCCTTCTTTAGGTTCATTGTGTGTTGACTTGGGATCCCCTTCTGTTTCAACATCATTGGTGGTATATTTCCTTATTTGGAATTTTTAGGAACTTAATTTTTAACCTCATACTTTCGTAGCATATATGATTGCCTCAGCCAGGAAGTTCTACGAGGCTTTTGGCATTGGGGGAATTTGTAAGGTTTATATCTTATTATTTATTGTAGGGGTCTTGTGCCTCCTCCTTTGGGTTCCTAGTCACAGTAGCTAGGGATTACAACTTTATATTCGTGTCTCCTTTCTTCTTGTTGGTTGCAGGTTCTTGAGTTTCCATGGAGCATCTCAAGGTTATGATAGCTGGATTAATTCTGAATATCCATAAGAGAATCAGAACAAAGGGATTCAGATTGTATCCATTCTCCCAGTGGGTCTGTTGTGGGGAGTAGTTCTGGGTCCTGTAAATGTGGTGTGATGAGTGACAAACAGTGGTGGTGAGACTGTGGGGGTTACTGGTGCCAAGACTCCACCACGCAGCCTTCAGTAATACCTATACTACTGTAAGGTTCATTAGTTATTGTCAAGGCAACAAGGTTTTGGCAAATGTTTGATGAGTACAATACCAGACAGCAGTGTTGAGTGTTAATGTGGGTCAATCAGCGACAGACTTGACGGCTGCAATACAGTACAAAAGGTCTTCTTGTCCCGATCCGGTTATAGAATGGGATTTCCAGGGTCAATCCACATTTTGAATTTTGTGAGGTAACAGCATCTTGTAAAAGTAACTTTATCACATTCCCTCGGGGTTATGGGAGATCAGAGGGTCGTATGTCATCACTTATCATGCAGGTTATCACTAGTTAAAATTCCATTGTACTAACTTTTGAGTCATGTTGGTTGTTGCATGTATTGATAAGTGCCGTAGTCAGTCTTTTGTTTTGCTGTTGTTTATACCCATAGAGATAATATCTAGTACTTTGATTTCTTTCTAAACTTTATGTTGTTTCAAAAATTGACAGCTTGTAACAAAAATATTGGGTTTTAGTTTGCTGTGTTTAATTACGTAGTGGAATATCCAGCACGAGATGTATTTGATCCGGCTTAAGTGAACTTAATTTTGTTTGTTTTATCCAACTTACTTGTTTTGATACTTACCGAGTATATCATCAAGATCACGAGTACTTGAATGCCTTGATAAAATACAGACACAGAGCCACCAGACTTGGCTTCCTCACTTCTTCAGTAGTTGTTGCACTTACAGGAGCAGAATCCAAAGGCTTGTGATATTCTTCCCCTCCACTACAAAAGTCCATTTGTCTCTCTCTCTCTCTCCCCTGAACCACGAACCCCAATATTTAGACTCGTGAACCCAAAGCCATAGACTGATACATTATTCTCTCCATTGATGCTTGGGATTCACGAGTCTGAATCTAATGGTTTGTGGTTCGGGAAGAGAGAAGCGAACGGACTTTAGTAGTTGACTTGTACACTTATAGGAGCAGATTGTGAAGGCTCTGATAAATTACCCCCTCCCCCATTTAATACCTCTTAGATCCTGTAACTTTCCTCCTGGCTCTTTATTATTCCCCTAGACTCCCTGTTATTCCCTCCTCAACTACCTATTATTCTTTCCAGATTTGTTGTTGGGATTTTATGTGGGAGAAACTACCAAAATGAAACCATAAATCAGGCCTTTCTTCATAGGTTGGGTTTATTTACATCTCAAGTTATTTGGGGACCTTTTCTTATAATATCCCTGAATTTTTCCCCTTGTGCATCTTCAGTGTTTTGTGTTTATTGATGGAACTTCACGTTAATATTGATTTTGCCATCGCCGCACATGAGTCCACGACACAAGCTATAAATCTTTGTCAGAAGTCAAGTCTTCCAAGTATGTAGAGTAATAAGTTTTATACTGTACCACAATATGCGCAAATTGTTATCCAGAAATTTTGTTTTATACCAAATTGGATGTGAAATATAATCGAGAAACTGCATTGTACAGGTTTTTTTTTTTTTTGCTGGGGGAGGGGGGGCGGGCTGAATGACTTTAGCGTCGTTGAAAAGTGGCAGTGGTGTACATCTATTGGTTGTTGATGGTAAATAGTTCTCACACGTAGAGTTCAGTTCAGGAAGAAAAAGGAAGGACATTCTATAAAAGATATTGTCAATTTATATCGGAAATGTTCACCCCTACTGTATTATCTAGATTTATTTTTTTTTTTACCACAAGAGAAGGCTGGCAAGGTATTTTTGTAAATGGAATACTGTACGGTATAGATTTAGAAGTAACTTTTGAGGACTATGCATAAAACTGTACTTAAATTCTGTGTTGAGGCAGCAGAGATGAGGTTGGTGTTAGGGTGAATGTACAGAACTGGGTCTTGTCTTGTCTGTGTGTTTAGGTTAATGTCTATCTGTCTGACAAAAGATTAAGGGAGATGGGTGTAAGGAAAGGGAGGGAGGTAATGTAAAGTGTATGTATATATTCATTTAATATGTTAGGCCTGTACGGTCTCACCCAAAAGTTGGTTAACTCTCCCAGCCAGCTGTTGCTGTACTGTCTGCTTCAGATGTTTGAAACTGTCTCAGTACCAACCAGAACATGACACCGATATAATGAATCTAAATGTTCGAAGTAACAGACTCAAGCTCATACATCTGAAGCAGGCAGTGCAGCAACAACTTGGGCTGGGAGAGTTAACAAACTTTTGGGTGAGACTGTACATTAAAGGTAAATTTGAACTGACACAAGTTCAAACTTTTGTACACACACTCCAACCAAAAAGTATCTTTATGGAGTGATCCAATGAATTTCAAAATGAACACTGTGACTCCAATTGGCTCGCTAGGGTTGTCAAAATCTTTCGTCTGTTGTGTCATATTGTCTAGTGCAAAATTTTAAAGATACTTTTTGGAGCGAATGTACATAGACATTGACTATTTCAAGATAAGACTTGGCCTGGAGTTGGACAGCACCAGACTTCTGTACCTGATCACATTCACTGAAAGTAGACTACATACACAACTGTATGATAAAAATTTCTTCAGGAAAAGGTTAGGATTTACTCTTCACAAACACATTCAGAGTACAGTACATTAGACTTGACTTGACTTCATTTTGCTGGGTCATCTTTTATGTTGGTTGTGGTGAGTCAGAATACTGCACCTGTAATTTATTCACTTATAATTTTGTTATATTCCTCATAGTTTTGTGTAGGTGTAGTGTTGGTGCAGGAAATCTTAAATGCAGCGAAGAATTTGTAATTTTTGCACATCTACAGACTTTGGCTGATCCCGGCAACTCAAAACTGTACATATATGCACACTACTTATCACTGGTCAGTGCAAAACATCTGCAGCCAGTCACAGCTCTTCCTATATGAGCAGTTTGGTTTTCATCAAAATGGCCACCAAAGCACATGTTGAGAAGGCAAGTCAATCTCACCTTTGATTTTAACATATTCTATGGAAAACTCTTCTCCACAACTTTCTGGCTCCCCTAGAGACTAAATCTGATATAAAAATCACAAGTCCGAGGAGTATATATAATCCTAGACCCCAGACACAAACAGTACTGTACACAGGTATGCATGTAATAAGGGAGCTTTGGCAGCATGCCACAAGTACTAAATCGCCACCTAGTACTGGGACAGCTTCTCTTGTAACAGCTCGTTATACTGGATGTTTGGATCACTACAACTCTCAGTGCTCGCTAGTTTTCATTTTCTTTCTGGCCTGAACAGACAAAAGACTGATAGATAATATGAATCACCAGAAGAATCTCCACCCCAACTTAATTTACTTCAAGATTAACCACCGTAACACTAGATGGGGAGATGAGGTTGGGTTAACATTGGGGTGTTAATCTTTAGGTGAAATAAGCTGGGGTGCAGATTCTTCCGGTGATACTAATACTGCTCTTATACATGTAGAGTAGATCTGGAGACATTAGGTACCCATGTACAGTAGCAGAGTTAACCTGGCTGCTATAACAGATATTACTTCACTGGGATCTTTAACCCTTAGCTACACCTTTCTAAGTGTCTATTAAACATTATTTGGGGAATTTCCTGGAGAAACATAATGTACAGTATGTCCTGTGGCATGATTTTCTAAAATATTGTTTATACTCATTCAATCTGCATATGGTAAAGTTTTACAGAATAGGTATTTGATGTGCAGTCTATAAACCAAGTAGCAATTTTAAAAACAGTTCAATACGTGTGTTGCGTATTGAATGATGTCTATTGTAAAGGAATTAAGTCATTTTTCTACAGTTTTGAAGCGTGTTACCTGCCATCACTTGATGTCACTCCTTTGATTCTTTTGTCATAGTTAAAGCTCCACTGAGAGACAGCATTGGGTTTATATTTTGTTTCAGCATTTACAGTACTGTACCTGGTATTCACTACAGTAGTGCATCATAAATCTTACTAATTCTCAAAGGCCTCCATCTAGGACAT
The DNA here is from genome assembly GCF_018991925.1 of Homarus americanus. NCBI lineage: Eukaryota > Metazoa > Arthropoda > Malacostraca > Decapoda > Nephropidae > Homarus > Homarus americanus. The sequence goes on from NW_024744357.1 coordinate 4,987,882, forward strand.
ACACTATCTCAGGAAAGAGAGTTGCTGTGGTTGGCCACAATAAAAACTAACTTCATAAGAATAACAAGTGATGGACTAGGAATTTGTACATCTTAAGTTTTTTTAGTTGCTTTAAATCGACTCTATGAAACCCTTTCTTAATTGACTGACTGAGATAAAATTCTGCCATGCCCTCTAGTAGTTTCACCCCCCTCCCACCCAGCTCGAGTATGAAACCCTCATCACTCATGCCCCTGATGACCAAGACTCTTTGTCGCCCTTGTGTGTACAATATTTGGATTCCGTTTTAGAATATACCCAGCTGAGCTTTTCCTCACTTGTGTTAAGGAGTCTTATCTGCGAGTCAGAGTTCACATAATGTTGTTTTTGGAACCTTTGTGTATGTTGGTGTACTGTACATAACTTGTGTGTATGTTGGTGTACTGTACTGTACATAACCTGTGTGTATATTGGTGTACTGTACTGTACGTAACTTGTGTATATGTTGGTTTACTGTACATAACCTGAATGAAAGGATTAAAAGATTATATAGTGTACAAGACTTACTAAACACAACCTCATTCTGGTGCACAGTGGAAGAATAAAGAGAACTGTATAAAAACGACAAAAATTGCCAATAAAATAAATAAGAAAGTAACACAGTACTGTACATCACAGCCTCTTACTGACCCAGTGCCCCACAGAATTAGCAATAATACTCGATGACAGTCATTCACGTTAACCAGCAGCTTTAGGCTAATTATTCTATAGAAGACAAATACATTCTTACCTCATAAAAAGTATTTACCCGTATCTAAAAACCGTGAGAATAAATTTTTCTTTATACTGTTTGTTTTAAGATTTTTGCAGTGGGTGAAACTAAATCCGTCCCAGGCGAAAACATTGGAGCTATTACGTCCTCGCACGCAGCTGTGCACAAGTTTAGGACGGCACCCACACAGTCACTACATAGAGAATAGATAATAAAAAAAATAATAAATATCAAGAAACATCTTATTCAAGCTTTGTTCATTAATCTATCATTATATTATTTTTAATAGAGTAAACATTATATCAGTGAGTGGCAACATACAGTAAAGAATAATGATAGTAATATAACTACTGTAGCTGCAATATAAACGTTTAAATAAAAATTTTAATAAGTCAAGATTATACTGTAAAACTACTACAGTAAACAAATTACTAAAAGAACATCATATCATTACAAACAACTGTACAATATAATAAATAGCTATAACTCAAACTTAGTCTACAACATAAATCTCATTCTCATCTAATTAAACTGTACAGGAAAGGAAAAATTCAGATGTCTTCATGACCCACCAGTACAGGTTACTAAAACAGTCTTATGCCAGTTTAGACACCCTAACATGTCCTCATTGTAAAGAGGGATTAAAATATCCTCCGTGAATCTGTTTGTTTTTTTTAATTAGTACTCTAGTGTTTGGTAAACCGGTACAGTAAAACAATCTTTATACAGTTTGGTTTCCCATCATCATTGTACATATTTTCTCTACTGTATATGAACAACACTTGACTGGTCAGTAGTCATGAATACTTGACCTTCTTTCACCTGTACACACTTCTGTATAGTACATGCAGTAGTCCATTATTCCCATCCTCCATTGTACCTCAGTCTGTGTTTATGCCATCAACATAGAGTACTGCATAGTATTCTTAGTCATGCTTGTGATGATTACCGTCATGTACATTTTCTCCAGACGTCTTAACCAGCTTGGCAGTCCTGTGTTTACAAGAGCACAAATCTGTAATGTAATGTACAGTCCTGTTGTCTCTTCTGCTGTTCCATGATCTCTGAGATTCCGACTCATGAACCCAAAACTTTATGGACAAAATAATACATTGGTGTCTACTGCTTGGGGCTCACGAATCTTAATCTCGGGGTTCATGGAACAGCAGAAGAGGTGATTGTACATTATACTTTTCTCAACTTTCATGTTACCTACTCTCCTCTCTCCAAGCTGTACGACCAATGTTAAGAAAATCCACCCAGTCTGCTGTTGCACTGCCAGCAGTGACGAAGGTACAGATCCATCTATGTATCACCAGTAGGGCTCACACTACTCTCTTTAAAATCCCAACAATTTATCATATCTACGTACCTATGAAGTTCCCATCCCTTATGGAGGTCGTCTCTGCTATGGACTGTAAACAGGTGAAAGGCTGCGTCTATGGTAACTTTCCTTCCCTACCCATCAGTGTTAGCCAGTCCGTGTCCTGCTTTGTTAACTCTATAAATGTTCAATACACATTCCTGCATTGTAGTGTTGTCTCTCATGATGTTATATGTAGGTCCTCCTTCTTTATCTCTTCTTTGAACAGCTTTTAATTTCTTTAGTTTCTTTTACTCTTCTGTTTATTATATTTATACATTTAGCATGCTTGTGTAATGTGTTATTGTACATATTACAGAACATACATTCTTTGAATGTTTTACTGTTAATATAATGGTAAAGTTGCTGCATCCATCCATTTATCCACCCACCCACCCCTCCACCCCTCCATCCATGCATATACTGTACAGTACTGTACTTTGACATAATATGCAAAGACTGTAAGACAGGTGTCCTCTGTGAAAAGATTAACTTGATGTTTTGCATGAGAAATAATACTGTACAGCAGTGGTATTCAACCTGTAGTTGGCACACCCACTGACCCGTATTATGGAGTCCACAAGGGTTTATTAGAAAATTTTGAAATAATTGGGATTCTTTGTCAGAGTGAAAATATGTAATAACTTGATACAACTTTAGAGAGAAACTTTGTGTGTTCTGAATCAGTCATGTACAGGATGTGTGTATTTACCACAGACTGGGCCCAGGGAGAGAGAGCTAGACTTGTGTAACTGTATACTGGATATATATATATATATATATATATATATATATATATATATATATATATATATATATATATATATATATATATATATATATATATATATATATATATATATATATATATATATATATATATATATATATATATATATATATATATATATATATATATATATATATATATATATATATATATATATATATATATATATATATATATATATACACACACAGTATTACCCCGCTTTACGCGGTTTCACTTAACGCGATTTCTCATATACGCGGTGCCTCGCCAGAACCGAACTTTCACTTAACGCGGTTCATCTACTCATATACGCGGGAAGCAGCGCGGGCACGATGCGCACAAGGTCGCCCAGTCATCAAAACATTACCGAGTTCTTCACCCGCCACCCACCACAGCTGGCCCAAGTCAGTGATAGTGGTAATTATAGTGAGGATATGGACTTATATGGCCTTTGAGGGGTTTGACAAAGAGGCCCTGCAAGCCTCTGTGGTGGATAGTGATACAATTGATACAAGTGATACAGGTGAGGGCCAATAATCTGACCTCTGCCTCAGAACCAACCCCCCATCCCCTTGTGCCCAGCCATCTTTTCTACTAATGTAAGTGTTAAAAAACCTAATATTATTGATATTTCTCTTAATTATTAATTGTGTGTGCATACCATCATAAAGTTAAGATAATATTTTTACTACAACATAGTTGTGTGTCATCAAAAAGTGGAGTTTGGGGGTCGGGCCAGTCTCTATTGGAATTAATCCCATATGTTCTGTTGTTCACTTAACGCGGTTTTTCATAACGCGTAAATACTTGCGTATATATATATATATATATATATATATATATATATATATATATATATATATATATATATATATATATATATATATATATATATATATATATATATATATATATATATATATATATATATTGAATGTAGATCCAAAGTTTTGGTGCCTTCCACTATACTATTTACAATGACAAATGTGGCTGAGAGCCTACAAAAGGTTGGGAACCACTGGTGTACAGTATCTATATTGCTTGCATGTACATATTGAACTGGTATAATGTACAGTACTGTACCGTACATTGTTGTGCAGTGTTTGTTTAGTCATGCAGTATGCATGATGATGTGAATACAGTACTGTAGTTGGTAAATATTGTTTTTGTTTTTTTACTGTAGTTGCCATTTATGATATATAAGTACAGTACTGTACTGTCATAAATTAGAGATTGTGTGACTGATTATAATTTCTGTGTTAATATTTAGTTTAATTGTAATTTTGTTAAATAGACTGAAGCAATATGTTTCCCCTGCTCACTATGAACAGAATATAGTACCTTAGGAGTCAGTATTACTGACAATTTACCTATTCACACTGAATATATCTTTAACCACCCTGTGTACAGAGTTCTCTCTCTGCTCAATAAAATCATATGACATTAGCTAAATAAACTGTTAATAGTGGTGGGGTTAAGATGGAAAAATAACTTCAAAGTATTATATTAAACTAATGCATGACAATACTTAAAGAAAGGGCCTTGTGTTTACCAACGTGACATCACAACTCGTTTAGTAACTGCCTTAGTCAATTTCTGCAAATTGTAACAGTTGCTGAGGAAGTTAGAAGGAAGTAAAGTGTAGACAAAAGATCATGTAGAAAGATCCTTGTCAGCAGCTGGTGTTTAAGAGGAGAAATTTTGTATTAAAACAGGTAATAAAACACTGTACTAATACGGTACTGTATACAGTATAGCATTGGGGTTATATTGAGGCAATAATTTAGTACAGTAATATACTGTAGACAGAAGATAACTTAGAGACTGAGCATGGATATCAACAATCATACTTTTAATGATGAAATGTTACGTGCTGTACTCATTTCTCTTGTGGAACAAATATTTGGGGAAGATCAAGGTTGTCCACTTTTGGTTTTTAAAAAGATTTTCTGAATTAAAAATACCATACATAGTAATAAACAATAGCCAGAAGCTTACATGTAGTTAATGAATAAATGTACAGTATAGTCATTGTATATTATCATTTATTATTGGTATGACTCCATAGATAGGGGAAGCATGCTTGTTCTTGCACCAAATTCTGTTAGCAACATTGTATTGCATTACCAATAATAAATATTTTCCACGGGTAGCAAACCAGGAGGACCCGGCCATGATACGAGACATGCTGTTGGCCAACCCCGAGCAGCTGGCCCTCCTGCGGCACAACAACCCCAAGTTAGCCGAGTCTCTCCTCAGTGGGGGGATGGGTAAGTTATCCAGTGTCTTCATCTTCAAGGCTTTACAGTAGAGGATTCATATCTTTGCTCTGGCACCACAGTACAGCTGCCCAGGATGAAATTTAGCCAAATATGAAGTATTCGGCGGAGGGCATCATATAACAATTATTTTTGTTATGGTCCTCGTGCCTCGAGTATTCGTGATCTCATCGAGAAGCTAAACTGAGGCTGACTACGTACTGTACTTTACATGCTTTATGCCTTTTCTTTCTCATTCTCTTTTCCATTTTATAAAAGACTTAAAACTACTGTAGTAATGTCTTTTTAATTATGAAACAAAGAATAATTGATTCTTGTACAGGTATCCCTCACTTAACAAATGAGTTAGGTTCCTGAAAACCATTCATTAGGTGATTTTTAGGTACGTATCTCAATTAACAGAACAAATGGGAAAAATAGAGTTTGGTTCCCAGACGACAAGAAAACACCAATATTATACCCAAAAACATTAAATTGGTTCACGAACAACAAAAAACCTACTTAATTATTGATAAATATTATACAACTACCCTGTACTGTAGTTTACTGCCGAACACATTAAAAACATTATTAAAAAACTATAGATGAAAATAGGCAGTTAACACCATTAAGGAAAAGCTAAATGAAAGCTTAACACAGCCACCATATGCATAAGACACAGCTGTCCTGCCTCAACACTCACCAAGCTAGGACGCTGCCTGTGCCAACCCTTAGCAACTGGGCTATCCGCCACCCCACTTATTGTACTAACTCTCGCACTCAAAGAATTGTTTATTCCCTTTGTTTTTGGCCTTATAATAGTTTTTTTTCTGCACATTATGTATGAAGGATTGTGTGTGTGTATGTAACTAGGGGGGAGGATATAATAATAGTAATATCTCCATTAGCCAGAATCCCTCAAATCCGGAACTCTCTGATAGCCGGAATTGAAATTTTCTCAGAAAAATCATTCTTAAAGCCAGAATTTTCCAGAAAATTCCGTCTTTGGGAACGATTTTCTGGGGGGCACGTTTTCCAAAAAATTCTGAGAAAAGTTTCCCAATACCCGGAAAATTCCGGAGATGGCGGGAGACATTTTCCGGGTTTGAGAGATGAAAATCGGGCGCATATTCTGGAAATTCAGAGAACAATTTTCTGTTACCCGGAAAATTCCGGGGATGGGGTATTTTTTTTCAGCTTTGATAGAGTCGTCTCGTTACCAGGAAATTTCTCATTCCCAGAAGTGCTCTGCACCAATTGTTCCGGCTAACGGAGATATCAGTGTAATAATACAGTAGAATGTTGATTTAAAGCAATTCAATTTAAAATTATTGATTTAAATCGACACCCACAATCAAGTACAAAGTATTAATTTAAAGCGAATCTTTCCTATTTTACGGGAGTCAATCTGGCGCATCATATGGAAATACACACTATTTTAAATTTGCTCCTAATGTTTACTGCTAAACGCGTCTCTGGGCACACTACACGGCTGCCCGCCACCCTCCCACACCCTCAGTTCTCGTACTGACGCTCTAGTGAACGGACATATTGTGTGACACTATCTCCTTCTACCACGTGCATCAACCATCGCCACTATGTCCAAGAGGCCAGCCACTACAGTACATCATTAACTACCCCAAAGACCAAGAAATCAAGGCAAGCAATTACACTGGAGCAGAAAATCAAAGTGCTGGAAGCACTGCAGCTAGGAAATGGTGCTTCAAGTGTGGGGCGCCAATTTGGATAGTGATGTGGATAATGAGCTGGTCGAGTTGGGCTCTGCATCTTCAGAGGATGAATTGCCTAAGTAAAGTTGATTGAAAATCTATTTTTGTTAACACAAAGTAATTAAAAACTAAGTTGAGAGGAAAGTGAAAGTGCTTGGTGAGTCAGACAAGAGGTAGGTGGAGCGCGGCGCCAGCATGACCACCCTCTCACATCAGCTAATCGCTAGTAGACCATTTCGTGTCCCTTAATTTTAGCTGTGTTGATTTATGCGTGTTTTTTTTAACATAATACTACAAAAAACAATGTGTTGTTTATTCTAGGAGATGGGCTGAGGTGCATCTGGGTAGACTCTCAGTCGTTTTAGTATTTTGTGTTTCTCTCAAGTACCAAACTAAATTTTTTCATTGAAACAACACTTTGATTTAGTGCGAATTCGGTTTAAAGCGACCTCTCTTGGAACGTATCTCGTGTTATATCAGTGTTCTACTGTAATAATGAAATAAATCAAAATTATAATAAAAGATAAAATAATAATAATAAAGAACCATATATAAATACAAAAAATAAAAAAGGTCAAGAGTGAGAAATGATATAGGTATGTTGTGTTGTCAAAGTAAGAGAAACAATTGAGACCCTGCAATTGTGTGTAAATGAAGCAGAAAGTCAGATCAGCAACCTGGGACTTGGTCACAAATTTCGTGATGCCATATGGCAGCAGGGTCTACCATTAGACAACACATTATGCTTCCAATATCTTCACAGGCGGTAGTACCTCCCTGTTTGCTAGCTGCCTGCTACCTGTGGCAACAATGTTACTTGTAACACTTAATAAGCACACCACCAACATCAGCTTCAAATTCAAAGAAATGAGGGCTCACCACAAGGGGTCAGGAATGGCAGAACACAAGACACAGGTAGATGTTGGGTTGTTATAATCAGTGAGTGAGATTACTTCACTGCGCATATCTCAAAGATGGCTCCTCCAGCTGACTCCTGGAGGCGTGTGATTTGAATTTTTGCTTGGATCAAAATTCATATAAGTGAGGGTAACTTTCCTTAAATTAGGAAATTTGTATAAGCAAATTATCTTGTCTCTAACATCTGTAAAGCTAAGGATACCTGTACTTAAGTCTACAATGTTTCACTAGTTTCTGCTTCATAGAGTTTCTTTTCTTTTCCGGGAATTTTTATAATGACTCTCCACTTCTGTGTTATTTGTCACACCTGGTCAGATTTGCATATAGTGTTATTAAACTTTTCATGTTCAAAGCTCATAATTATCATAAAAATACAGAAGCAAATTTTTCTACTTTAATGATTATCTTGTATCAGTGGTTTAGACATCAACATATACTTGTTTGTCCTCTGTCTGGTTATGACTCGGATAATTCATTTTCAGTGTATACAGTAGTTCTCTCTCTCTATCTCTCTCTCCTCTTTCTTCTCTTTCTCATGTTCCCCATACCTTTCCATCTACCATGCCCCACATAGCAGTATTTCCTGACACACACACACACACACACACACACACACACACACACACACACAATCATCACCACTGGTACTGATGCTGTTCTTTGTACGGCAGATGACTTTGTAACTGTACTCCGGGAACAACAGGAGATGAGACGAAACCGGGAACAGCAGAGAATCAGGCTGTTGGCCGCCGACCCGTTCGACATGGAGGCCCAGCGTCTTATTGCAAGCGAGATTCAACAGGAGGTGAGAGGTTAACGGGAACTGAGTATAGCGATAATGTAGTACAGTATAGGTTGAGAAATGTGGTGGTAAATGAGATTGGGTAAGCAGTGTCTGTCATGTCTTACTTAAAGCTTAATTACTTGTTCTCCTCAACATAATACTTCCTTGAGATAAATGTACAGTATATATCAGGTGCCTACAGGAGAGCTCAGGTTCTCAACTGGCTCAGCCATATTAATATTGTTATTATTATCCACTCTGTATCTATGTTTTTCTGGCAAAATAAACTGTTTCAATTCAACTATGGTAAGAGGATCTAGTGTCCTCATATTTCATATCTGCGTTGACTCACTGGTGATGCCATAAACTAACTTGATATTGAACTTATATTGTTGGCTTAGAATTGTAGCTGTGCTTTGTTTTTAAAATGTAGTTTTTTTATGTTAGGCGCGTCTTACTAATTTAGGTATTTTGTCCATGTATTTTTTTGCACAGAATATCAACGCCAACATGGAGGCAGCCATGGAGTACAACCCTGAGAGTTTTGGTACAGTTCACATGTTGTACATTAACTGTAAGGTCAACGGCCACGAGGTCAAGTCTTTCATTGACTCAGGTTGGTGCTACTTTTTTCATTGTCATAATTCAGGTACTGGTATTTTAAATAAAACAAGTAACTGGCAGTGTACAATAATATCACATTACGGTAATTCTCACAAGTCTGTTGATTCTGTGTTGATTTTAATATTAAAATCTGGAATGTTAAATCATTTTGTCCCTGAGGCATGTGAGGAATTATTTACACTATGATGATAGTTTAAATATCATAACTCACATTGCTTTAATGTTTTTGTGGTTTCATTGTGATGTTTCAACCCAGGTGCACAGACTACCATCATGTCACAAGCTTGTGCAGAGAGATGCAACATCATGCGGCTGATGGACACAAGGTGGGGAGGCATCGCCAAGGGTGTCGGCACTCAGAAAATCATTGGTCGCATCCACATGAGTCAGATACAGATCGAGAATGACTTCTTGGCGTCCTCCTTCAGTATACTTGAAGACCAGACAGTGGATATGCTTCTAGGACTTGACATGCTGAGGAGACACCAAGTGAGTGTCATGACCTTGTTAGTGTTCTTTTATATCAGTTTCCATTCTTGAATCACCCGAAGATTATGAATTCCTGCTTATTTCACCTGATGATTACACACTCTAAACTCCTTTGTTCAGAGGGGCTGATGTGGTCACTAAACACTATATCAGAGGAGGTGGTGTATGAAGGAAGGATTGGTGTGTGTGTGTAATAATATATTAATTATTAACGGTTTATTGAAAGAGCATGGCAGCCGGAAGGCTGAAAATATACAGTTACATAATTGGGGAATGGGTCACTTGATTGACAAATAATATACAAGTAACATAAATAATACAAATATGATATATAATGACTAGATGGGGAGGTCATACTACAGGGCATTTCAACATAGAGACTGTGTGTGTGTGTGAGTGTGCACATGCATGTGTGCACATGCTCCCATCACTCAATTGTCAGCCTGCTCCCAGCTCTTCCTACTGTTGTGGAGATTAAAGGATGTACCAGGTGATTTGATGCTTGGTATAAGAAGATGTACCAGCTAAGTCCCTCTGACTCAAGGGATTAATGATTATTGGGAGTTAGGTTGGGGTTTTTAATCATCAGGTGAATTAGCAGAGATTCCTAATCCTAATGAGATCTCCATTCTCCTCACCCCACTTTAAAGCTTATAGTATATTGTTCACCAGACACTTGATATTTACAAGTCTTCAGTTATACGAAAGATAGCAATACAATGACACAAAATTTATCACCAATGTATTTTTTTTTTTTTATGGTCACAGATGTGCATTGACTTAAAGAACAACAAACTCCACATTGGCACGACTGGAACTGTCACGAACTTCTTGGGTGAGAGTGAACTACCCGATTCTGCCCGACTCACATCACCCGACGAGGAAGAGGCTATGCAAGAGTCTGAAAAGACAGCCAAAGAGTTGGACGATCGTGTGTTAGCGGAGGCTCTTGCGGCCAGCTCTAAAAATACTGATGGCAATCCTTCAACCTCCGGAACAAATATGGGTTAGTTTATTGCGAGTTTGTGTTTACAAACAATAAATAGGAGAGGAGGGAAGAAAATAGTATAGATAGAATGAAGAGTAATTACAGGCAGAGATTACAAGCAGATCGTCCTTCTAAGTTTTGAATACGTATTAACCCTTAAACGCCAGCTAAGGATTCCCTGCTCCGCCCCCCTATATGTGTAGAGGCAACACAAGGGAGATGGCAAAAACACTTGTACAATTTCCCTTCATCTGTACTCAGAATATTTAAATGGAATAATTGTCTCGTATTAAGTGATCTGTACGGTCACTATTCCTATAAAGTGATGGTTGCGTACCTGAAGCACACCGCCTTATGGAAAAATATTGTATTAACAGTTGAATCAATGGGAGTTAAGGGGTTAGGAGGTCGTAGGGTGGAAAACACCAACGTGACTGCCATTTTGCTTTACAATTTGTTATGTTATTGTTAATTTTTTGTTCTTTTATAATAACAGTGTTTTAGTTAGTCTATGTTGGTGAGTGACGGAAAAGTAGCCGTCAAGAATGGTGAAGAGGGAAAATGATGAAATTGCTGGACTGTGACTCTCTTAACAACTTTTAATGATAAATCCTTTTTAATTTAAACTATTTCTAGCAACAGTACAGTATACCAAATGTGAATATACTTGTAAAAAATTACAGTCCGTGATAACACATGTGATGAGTAGGCAGGCTGGAAAAAGACTAAGGTATATAGAGTAATATAACTTGGGTTGCCAAGTCTGAATTTCCTGTCATTACTGGAACTGTCAAGACTCAATTCCATATCAAGTGTTTCATTACCAGTTTTATCGTACAATATAGCAAAACTTTTTATATTTATATTAAGGAAAACAGCAATTAGCCTAATAGCATACCTTTATATACCTGAAGTGGAGATAAAGTTGTTTACACTGAATCAGTAATACCTCAGTCATACAGGGCAGTGAAATCATCAAGTTCACTTCTTATGATCACATATGTTAACTGTGAATTTATTCAGGGTAAATACAGTACCAAATCATTTCAATTCATTACCAAGTAGCCTCCGTGGGCAGCATCTAGAAGTGTTCGCCAGCATCCCACCTTGTGTGATGCTATGCCCAGGCAGCTGCACACACCCACTTATTCCTACTTGTGTGACATAGTTATGTTTACACAATAGCATTACTGTACAGTATATCCTTTTCACATCCTTGTTGTATTAAATGTGTTCACTATATACTTTTAATGCATTATAACCAATTTATGTTATAAATAACACATTATAGGGAACTGACTACAGTATACTCAGAACATTTAAAAGGTATAATTGTCCCATATAAAATTATTTGTACTCAAAGAATTTAAATGATAAAAAATGTGTATTTATTCAGCAGCAGAGGAACAGAAATCGTCCACCTCCGCACCATCACCATCTCCACCACCCAAGGCTGCAGCTTCACGACGGACGGCGTATCCGAACAAGACAACTTCTCAGATACCGACGTTCAAGAAATTGTACAAATAGGATTTACCAGAACACAAGCTATTGAGGAATTGGAGACAGAATGGCAATAAAACCTGCAATCGCCGCTTTTTGTGAAGTCGTTAAAAATGTAGTGTAGTACGGAACTGATGAATACTTTGGTTAATAATAATTTAGGTGCACAGAAGTTGAGGGATATTAATGTATTGCTGTAAATTATTGAGTACAGTATATATTCTTTACTGGTTCATGTTAGTGATTCATTACAAGGATTATGTACAAGTCTCTTTTGGTTCTTTATGGCATTTGCTAATGGTAGGGTAATGGGCCCAGCGTCCACAGCTCTGGCTGCTGTCATATTCTGTCACATGCTAAATGGTAAGGCCAAGTGTGCTCTCCCCCTTTTTACATTTATACTGTCTTCTTCACCCGTGCTCAACATGGTTTTACTTATAAAAATTTAAGTTTTTTATACAATAGAACAAAGTAGATTATTTCAGCATTTTTTATCAAACGTATAGTATAACAATTCTGCATTTTTATCGTTAGTATATTGGTTTATTTATATTTTGTGGTTCACTTCAAATTACTAAATGTTCACAGAGCCTCGTTAATTATGCAAATAGATTTACAAGTACTGAATTTTTTTTTACATTTCAACTATACTGTACATACCTTGGTAGCATAAGGGATGTGTGAGGTAGCTTCAGTACTGTACAGTATTTACAAAAGTCTGCTCATTGGTGGGTAACAACATGCATCTGAGGATACTTTTATTTCTTTACAGTCGATTCATTGAGCTATACTTGTGTGCAAGGTTCGTGGATGGTGCTTTACTCTATTGGCATAAACAGTACACTACATAACTATGAACATCTCCATTGTAAATATCGCTTTTGTTAATATAAACCCAAATATTTAGATACCCTCGGCTTTCTTTATCATCACCATGCATTGCTCTCCCCCTGGTCGTCAATGCCAGGCACCGACGTCTTTTGAAGGTAATGTGGAACAAAACAAACGAGCAATTATCTCGACACCAAGACTATTTAATTACTCGCCTTGTTCCAATAATGTGATGACAACAGTTTTTAAATAATTGATACCTTAATTGCTTTGCTAAGTTGGTTAAGTGAGAATATAAGTGAATGAATGAAGAGAGAATGGGTAGTAAGTTGGTTGGAGAGTATAAGTGAATGAATAGAAAGAACACTTTTTAGAGTAAAGACACAGACTCCTCTAGGTATTACATAAGCCAACATCTGTCAAGCATTGGCTGAAGAACTGATGAAAAAATAAATGATACTCTCCTCTTTGAATGGAAGAAATATTTTAGAGGGTAACATTAATAATTTTAAATTAGAAGCAAAATTTAGTTAGTAATTTGGGGGATTTCAAACAACTTTATTTGACAGGATAATTTTTACAATAATGGAACAAAATAGAAGACTCCTTACCCAACCTTTAGCTAACAAAAGAACAGGATAGAGAGAGAGAGGGACCAGATCTATCCATACTAGGGAAATGTCTTTAAAATCTAATAGTGAAATATATTGAATTTATAGAAGATCCCAAACATGAAGGAATTAAATTAAACTGAGTTCATTCAAAAATACAAAAACTCATCCATACAGGAATGAGATACAGTACATAGTGTTAATTGTCATCATATTCAAGAGTAAAGAAGTACAGGTATATATTACAGTATCCTCTCAGAATCAAATTGAATCACCTGAAGATTAACCTCCCAACTTATTTCACCAGAAGATAAAACACCCTAATGCTACACAGGGAGGGAGGGGGTATCTACACGTGAAATAAGCTGGGGTGGCAAATCTTACAGGTGATTCAATTTTATCCAATCGAGCTATTTCAACAGAGGTTTGTGAAATTCTATTGGAAATTGTTGTCCGAGTTCCATTTTACAAGATTTATGGTCACAGAAAACATCACAATGCTATACCCTTAGTCAAGCTCATTAGGGTGATATGCAAATGACAATTATGATATTAACTGAAAATAGTAATTGAATTGGATCACTATTTAAGATGGGATAACAACGATATCAAAACTTTAACTATTTAAAGGGTAAAATACCTAAAGCATTAACCACGAATGGATAAGTAACCTGACTTCAACTACCTGTACTTTAACCATATCGGGTTTTTGGACACAAGCATTGGAATGTAACCAAAGAACTTGAACAGACAACCTAGATGACCCAGCACATTCAGGGTAGATCAGTAATGGAGTGTTGTGTGTGACAGCAGTGGACCGGTTGGCTGGCTAGCACTCTGCCCACAGACGCCAGGAGTACTCTTTAGAAAGTTGTTAGTCTTGAGGGTGTTTTAACCTTCCCTCCTCCACCTAGCATCCCCAGTCAGGGAAAATAGGTCATGTTACAGCAAGTGAAAGATACTGTACTGTTGAGATTAATTTATTTAAAGGTTCTTCAACTTGCTAAACACGTCAGTCTTATTTAAATTAAAATAATGTTATTGTGAATTTTTATGCTTTATAAAGAAATTTTTAATGTATGGATAATTTTATATTTACAAAATTGAGGAAAATAAAAAAAAAGATACCCATAGTTATATCTACGGAATAATGAACTTGATTAAACCTATTTCACAGTATAAAGAATATTTATCTTATTTTGGCTATAAAAAATAATATCAATAGCACCATCCTTAAAAAACTAAATAAAACACAAAAATGTCTTCATATTATTAAGTATAGAAAATGGACTTATATTATATTTATTATTTTCTTTTAGTTCATATTTGGATTAATTTTTACTAACGTTATCTTGACCTGATTTAGAAAGTTTCCTAAATAGAGGAAAAATAATTAAGTACCTGTTTAATATAGAAAGTTCTTGAGTTGAAATGTATTATAACAGGAAACTAAACATTTAACTCAATTTCCCGGATAATTATTCATATTATTTTTATAAAGATTGAAGATAAATGTTCGATTACTATATAGAATGTATAATAAAGGTTCAATGTAAGAAGGAGTAAGAGGAATTAAAATAGACGAGGCCAAGACATAGGAAGAAAGTGGAGGAGGAGAAGGTTCAGTCGCCCGAGAAAGTTCAGTCTATATATTCCACCGGACGCTTCCTTATATTGAACACCTATTTTATAAGATTTATATAGCTTATTTATATGATACACCTATACTAAAGCTGAATACATTAAGCAAGGTACTGGACACTTCCTTCAATGTGGGTACCAGCTTATACCAGACTGCTCAAACTCAAGTGTGGTTAGATTAGGTTTGGTATCGTTGGTTAGGTTAGGTTTGGTCGTTAGGGTTAATGAGGTAAGATAGTAGGTATTAGGCAGCTACCAAACAGGGAGGTACTGGGAAGATATTGGAAGCATAATGTATTGTCTAATGGCTGTCATGGTAAGAAATAATTTAGCTCCGTAGCCTCCTGAACTAATCATATTATCAAGTCCTCTTCGGCACTACGGACGTTAACTTAAATATTTCATCTATCCCAACTTTACTATAAATTAAACTAGAATCTATAGTTTAAGTTTATTAGGTATGGATAGTTTATTTAGTCGTCAGTAATGGTTTTAGGTACGTAGTCTCCTTGCCCAGGTGACTTACAAGGTGTTTGACGATTCGTTGAGACACTTCACCTGATTTTCGTAAGTGTTTTATTCGATTTTAATTGTTTCTTCCACTGAAATGTTTTATATACTGAAGCAAATGTGTTAGATATCACATAGGAAAAGTTTTGGGATAATTAAGGAGGCGACCATCTCTTGCCTATAGTCAGTAATGGGTGGTTGGGTGGTTAACTTGAGAATTCGCCTCACAGTTCACCATCACACCTATAGTCTCAACCCTTCGACATATCAACTACACACACACACACACAGTTGTTACAGGATATTTCATTACTACCAAACTCGCCACAAAGCACGTCACATCCTACCCCGTCACACACACACACACACAGTCTGGTTATTTTAGTAGTTTTAATGACTCTTCATATTTATTTACCGTTAACTTTATATATAACACAACAACTTGTAAGAAAATAATTGTCAGTGTCATTTGAAGTCTGACAGCTGGGGTGAACTGAGGACTGACGAGTTATGTGATGATGCCCCAGTGACCCTGCGCTCTGTTTGTGAGGTAGTGTACTGTCTCCGTGTCTGTTTGTGAGGTAGTGTACTGTCTCCGTGTCTGTTTGTGAGGTAATGTACTGTCTCCGTGTCTGTCTGTGAGGTAGTGTACTGTCTCCGTGTCTGTCTGTGAGGTAGTGTACTGTCTCCGTGTCTGTTTGTGAGGTAGTGTACTGTCTCCGTGTCTGTGAGGTAGTGTACTGTCTCCGTGTTTGTGAGGGGTAGTGAAGGGGGTGAGAAGTGGAAGCTGTAGAGAAAATGAGGAGGGAGAGAAGAAAGGAGGAAGGGAGAATAGATAAGGGAGCAGCAACATTCCTTTCAAACCCTACTAGAAAGTGTGTTACGGTGGGGTCATTATAACGGGGGTATGACGTCACTATTACGGCGGCATGACTTCATTACTGTGCCGTACAAGCAAAGATTAGTGCACCTGTCACTAGTTTACTGTTGTGCTTCCCTGTTCATGTCACCTCAACTGATACACACAAGCTGCGGAAAAAACACTTAGTACCACTTTTGTTAATTAGATTTGCCCCCGAGGAGGCTAGTTTATTGGGCACCCCCTTACATCCTGTGCAAGGTGAAGCTCAGAAGCGTTTACAGTACCCAACTGGGAAGCATGCGGAGTTCATGCTTGCCTTTATGACTCATGCATTAAGGGCGTGGAAGCTTGAAGGGTCATGGGTTTTGTCAGCAAGTTACATAAAGTGACAGAATGATGAGTGTGTGTGGGGAAAGGTGTTGGTAACAGCTGGGGACCTGTAGGAGGAGGTCATAGGGCGAGTGGGGATGTAGTGAGGGAGGGTGTGAGAGTCGGGTTGGCCACAAAGTTTACAAACAGTGCGGTGAGGCTCAGGGTTGCCATATGTACTCCCATAGGTAGGTACCTGTACCCTAGGCGCAGTCTCATGTATATAATCTGTTGAGATCGAGTCAGGGATTGATACTCTTTGTAGTGGTGGTTGTCGTCACCGGTTACAGCGTCATAGTGGCATAGTGTGACTCTACCCCGTTGTTTCAGGTGTGTCCAATTTTCGTCGAATGCCTCTCGTTGTGTGGCGTGTATGTGAGATTTGAGATGATTCGGGGAGAGGGTGAGAGTGGCTTCAATATCTTCTTCTTGTGTAACTTCTTTGGCAAGTCGATCAACAGAGTCACAGGCAGTTATTCCTATATGTGACGGGATCCAAATAAACTTGACACGGATGTCATCAGTTTGTTCTATCCCGGCAACTGCGGCTAAGGTGTGTTGGGTCTTTTGTTAATCTGTACACAAGTTGCTGAGTAAAATGGATTAGTATTGTACCAGCGGTCTCCTATAAACAAACCCGATGGACTGTTGTTTGTAAATAGATCGTCGTTTCAAGTCAATATACGGGTATGATAAAAAAAATATCCTCGGCATTATAATATAATTCGCCGTTTAAAACCTTCTCATTATTAACCCAACTAACGCTGTTTTTTCGTCACACACACACACACACATGAAGAATGAGAGCCTATAGCCAGCGCACTAAGACGAGGGTCAATCCAGGTAGAGGAATTAACCATTACTGAAGGATAAAGTGAGAGAGGCAGGGAGAGGATCACGACTAAGGTTATGGCGGTAATCGGCTTAAACCAAACCCCCATAACACCTCAGACCAAGCCTTGGGTATCTGTTTATTTGTCAATTTGCGGATTTATTCGTCTTTTCAAAGTACTGTATGAATCGTAGCCGAGGGAAAACCGTAAAAATGACATAATATAAATGTTAACCTAATTTTATCTGTGATTGTAAAAGTGTTAGTTAAATTGTGAAGTCGCGTATAATTAGTTTCTTGTGTATTTAGTTTATATCAGGGTCGTGTTTGGGGAATTATTTATATTGACTGAAAAAATCTTGACAAAACTAAATAATGTTTGTTTTTATTTATCTTTACTTAACTGTTTTAATGTTATGTAATATACTTTGATAACTGATATGAAAAGCAAGTCAGTAACATCCAATTGCGATATATACAGTACCTGTTTTATTACGAGTGCCTTATACTGTATTGTCTATATGTTACGTATAGTGAAACCTCCATATATCGGACTTTTATCACTTTTGTAATTCGTTAGATGGAACTTTCACATCTAACAATCCCTCGATATAACGGACTTTTATATAGGCTATGTATAGTTCGTTAGATGGAGGTTTCACATCAAACAGTCCCTCGATATAACGTGTTTTCCTTTACCATATAGTCCGTTAGATAGAGGTTTTACTAGTAATTTGAAAAGGAAATCAAATAAAGACGCAACTTAGTTTTTTTAGTTTAACAAATTTATTAACAAAGCTTGGAGTAGAGTTTGCCTATTGTGAGTAATTCAGTCAGGTCTTGACACTGAGGGTGGTATCACTTCTCACTGCCACATAGGACAGAGGTTCATACACAAAGGAATAGACCATATTCATTAACAGTATATATAGGTCAGATTCATGTGGGTTGATGTCGCTGTTCACTGCCATGCAGGACAGAGGTTCGTACACAAAGATCATATTCATTAACAATATATATAGGTCACACCGTAGTAGTTTGTGGTGAAGGGTAGAGCCTAGTGTAATCTGTGTGTGGGAGGGGGGAGACGCGCACAGTTACTGCCTGTGTTGGTGGCCTTAAGTTATGTTAATATTTATGTTGTTAGATAAATATTCCCAAGTGGTTGTAAGAAAAAAAAGAACTACAAATAACAGGAAAGATAATTGAATAACTTTTTTTATCAGTCAATAATAATAATAGGATTAATTAACCACCCTAACGCTGATCTAACCTAACCTAACCTTCAAATAATGTTAGGGTGGTTAATCTATAGATGAAATAAGTATACGGTAGGGATTAATTCTTCTCGTCATCTATACTGTCTTGTGAACACTTAACTCTCTCTCTCTCTCTCTCTCTCTCTCACCACCTTACCACATCTACAAAAATAACACAACACGTTCACCCCCTCACCTCTTCCTCAGACAGACGCGTGACACAGCTTCAACTTAAGATATAAATAACACACACTCAGACCGACGGCAACACATAAGCTTCAATCCTCTATAGCGGGTCATTCCTTACTAAATGTTTATACGTTTCAATCTTCTACTTACAGGCTGTGATCTTGTATATATTGTCAAGATTGTAGTGATGATTGATGTGTGTGTGTGTGTCTGTCATTAGTGTAAAGTGGTGTTATTATTATTATTATTATTATTATTATTATTATTATTATTATTATTATTATTATTATTATTATTATTATTGAGAAACGGAAGAAAGGTGAGATCGGATTTTCTTCAGCTGATGTTCTTTTGTTTCTTAATTTTGTTCGGTTTAGTTACTTATGTTTAAATTATTATAAAAACTGTTAATACTAAGGTGATGATTTTTTTTAATTGCACCGTATTGCGTGTCTGAAATGGCCCCCCTCCCTCCCTCCTGCTCTCTCTCTCTCCCCCTTCCTACCTTCCTACCTTCCATCCCAGCCCAAGACAGGGGTGGGAGTGATAGAATGTCGGGGATGAAGAGGAGTAGAGAAGGGAGGAAGGGGAATCATTACGTCCCTACACCACACATCAACTTTCAATTCCAATTCGGGTTAATGATGATGACGCAAGACCAGGAACGATGACAAACAGACAGACATAAGCAGATAAGTAGATAGATATAAAGAAGAACGGAAAAGATACTAATAGACGAACATAGACAAACACGTGATAGAAAGACTGATATAGACAGACAGAGACAGGAAGACAGACAGGCTAGGCCCTTCAGAGCGTCAACAGCTCATTGAAGTGACAGTTTCCCCCCTCCAGGCTGCCTCACCGTTGACACAATGGCAACACCACTTCCCGAGCAGCGGATACTCATTAATTCTAAGAGATTTGTACATTAAATTTTCCTCGTAAATGATAATGTAAGGAGTATATTTTAAGTTATTAATATAACCTAAAACAATAAAAAAATACGTCAAATATTATATCAGATTAAACAAACTAATTATCCAAAATACTGATGTGTTTATTCATGTTGGAGAATTATTCAGTTTTTTTTTATTCAGTAATGTAGTTGATGATGGAATTTAAGAAGAACATTTACATTAATTAACAACGAAATATAAGGTTTATTTCTCGTTGTGTCCAGTGATGACGTCAAAGGATGTTTATATTTTTGTAATTTTGACCTTAACCTCCAACTTTTTAACCTCTGACCTCTTGAGCAGTTCTAAAGGTTGTCGTAGTGATGTGTGTGTGTACGTGCTAAGTTTAAATCCTGAAACGTTTTCCGTTTTCCTTTCAGTTAAGACTGTTGATTCGTTCACACGCACGCAAGCACACTTACATCCGCACACTCACATCCGCACACACACACATCCGCACACACACTCATACAAATATACAATACCAATAACAAGAAAAAATAAAGTGAAGAAGGAGGAGGAGAAGGAGAAGTAGGAGGAGGAGAAGGAGGAAGAGGAGAAGGAGGAGAAGGAGGAGGAGGAGGAGGTGGTGGAGGAGGAGGAGGAGGTGGAGGAGGAGGAAGAGAAAGAGAAGAAGAAGAAGAAATTGTTGAGGGTCTTCACTAAGCCAACAAAACACACCCCCCCTTTTTCCCTCCCTCTCCTCCTTCACTCCTTCTCACCCTCATCCTTCCCTCCTCCTTTTTTCTCCCCTTCCTTCCTCCCTCCTTCTTTTTCTAGGTTTTTTTCTTTGTTGTTAATTCTGTCCATCCTGCATCATGCGTTTGTTTTGTTTATTTGTTTGCTATACGAGTGTGTGTGTGTGTGTGTGTGTGTGTGTGTGTGTGTGTGTGTGTGTGTGTGTGTGTGTGTGTAACCGCCATGTTAGTATAAACTTCAGTGTGAACGTCTGTCAGTTTTTTTTTCAGTTAATTACCAAAAAAATATCATTATTGTCCCCCACTTGGTTAGGTTTACTGAGAGAGAGAGAGAGAGAGAGAGAGAGAAGTGGTGGGTAGGGGTCACAGTTGGTCAAGCTATATTATGACCTTTTGACCTGACCTGACTTGACCTGACCTACTACCCACGCCCTCACCGTCTGTTATCAGTGTATATCTTCAAGCATAAACACGTCCATGGAAAAAATAATGATAGTACAATAATAATAAAAAATAATAATAATAATAATAATAAT
>NW_024744357.1:5009458-5074770 GCF_018991925.1 Homarus americanus
AACACCTCATAGGGTCGGATCGCCAACTTTTGTTCAGAATTAGTTGTCATCAAATTCATTTCTACTATAAACAGTAACATAAACGACAGAAGACTCCCCGATATAGCTAGCGGGTGACTAGACACAACAAGTAGGATCCAATACCGTGTGAGCCTTAGTTGTCACCACAGCGAATCGAATCCTCAAGTAAACACCATTGGGAAACTGTGGGAAGGAAATCAGGCTCTCTTCTTCGCTATAAAGAGGATCGTATAGTCTCCATCCAGACTGGAATAGACTATAATAGACTCCCCACAGTGCTGGCGGACGGCTGGGACTTTAGAAAGGTCTAGTACTTTGTTTGTTGGGGTTTCAATGGCCGCCACACCGGATCCAATCTCAAGCAAACGCCTTTTGTAAACACATGAAGAGGAATCAGGTCCTCTTCTGTCCAGCCTCCACACTGACGTTTATACTCGACGCCACAGCAGGGGGTGACGAAGGGTGACTTAGGGGTGAGGAAGGTGGTGAGGTTTAGGAAGGGGTAGAGGTGGTGAGAGATGAGGAAGGGGTGAATTGAGGAGGGGTGAGGTTAGGGGTGAGAAGGTTTAGAGGTTTAGGGGTGAGGAAGGGTGGTGAGGCTTGATGAGGAAGAGGTGGTGAGGTTGGGTGAGGAAGGGGTGGTGGAGTTTAGAGGGTGACGGGTAGGGAATTTAGAAAGTGACGGAAGGGTGGTGAGGTTTAGGGGTGACGAGGGGTGAGGTTTAGGGGGTGACGAAGGGGGTGATTGAGGTTTTCAGGTGCTGGTGAAGGGTGTTTTGCTTCAGGGTTAAGGTAGATGCTGAGGAGGTTAGGGGTGAGGAAGGAGGTAAGGAAGAAGTAGCCAGCAAGGGGAGTGAGGAGGTAAATGGAGAAAGGAGGTGAGGCAGGTAGGTGGGGGTGGAAGCAGGTAGGTAAGGGGGGGGTGATGTTTGCACAGCCACCTGGAGGCTGACAGGATCTCCTTAAGGTTCTGATTGGCTGTCTCTGTGTCGGCGGGGGCTGTCTCTGTGTCGGCAGGGGGGCTGTCTCTGTGTCGGGGGGGCTGTCTCTGTGTCAGGGGCTGTCCTTGTGTTTAGGGGGCTGTTCTGTCTCTGTGTCATGGCAGGGGGGGGCTGTCTCAGTGTCGGCGGGGGGCTGTCTGTGTCCGGCGGGGGGGTGTCTCTGTGTCGGCGGGGGGCTGTCTCTGTGTCGGCGGGGGGCTGTCTCTCCCATGTCAGGGGCTGTCTCTGTTGGCTGTCTCTGTGTCGGCGGGGGGCTGTCTCTGTGTCGGCGGGGGGAGCTGTCTCTGTGTCGGCAGGGGGGGCTGTCTCTGTGTCGGCAGGGGGGGCTGTCTGTGTCGGCGGGGGGCTGTCTCTGTGTCGGCGGGGGGGCTGTCTGTCTCTGTGTCGGCGGCGGGGGGGGCTGTCTCTGTGTCTCGGCGGGAATGTCTCTGTGTCTTATGGGGGGCTGTCTCTGTGTCGGGGGGCTGTCTCTGTGTCGGGGTCGGTTTATGGGGCTGTCTCTGTGTCGGCGATGGGGGCTGTCTCTGTGTCGGCGGGGGCTGTTCTGTGTTATGGGGGCCCTGTTTATGGGAGCTGTCTCTGTGTCGGCAGGGGCTGTCTGTGTTTATGGGGCTGTCTGTGTTTATAATGTCTCTGTGTTTATGGGGGTTGTCTCTGGTTTATGGGTGGCTGTTCTGTGTCGGCGGGGGGGGTCTCTGTTTATGGGGGTGTCTGTGTCTGTGTCGGCAGGGGGGCTGTCTCTGTGTCGGCAGGGGGGCTGTCTCTGTGTCGGCGGGGTGGCTGTCTCTGTGTCGGCGGGGGGGCTGTCTCTGTGTCGGCGGGGTGGCTGTCTCTGTGTCGGCGGGGGGCTGTCTCTGTGTCGGCGGTTTATGGGGCTGGCTGTCTCTGTGTCGGCCATGGGGGCTGTCTCTGTGTCGGCAGGGGGGGCTGTCTCTGTGTCTGTCTCAGTCGGCGGGGGGCTGTCTCTGTGTCGGCGGGGGGCTGTCTCTGTGTCGGCGGGGGTTTATGGGGGCTGTCTCTGTGTCGGCGGGGGGCTGTCTCTGTATCGGCGGGGGGCTGTCTCTGTGTCGGCAGGGGGGAGCTGTCTGTGTCGGCGGGGGGGCTCTTTGGGGGGCTGTCTCGGGGGGGCAGGAGGCTGTCTCTGTGTCGGCAGGGGCGGGGGGCTGTCTCTGTGTCGGCAGGGGGCTGTCTCTGTGTCAGCGGGGGGCTATCTTTGTGTCGGCAGGGGGGCTGTCTTTGTGTCGGCGGGGGGCTGTCTCTGTGTTTATGGGGGGGCTGTCTTTGTGTCGGCGGGGGTTGGAGTTGTTGTGTTGTTTTTGTTTTTTGTTGTTGACTTGGTGGTTGTGGTATTACATTACTAGGACGTGTGCTTCTGTGTGTGTGTTTATAGAGACGTACATACACACACGCACCTCTCTCTCTCTCTCTCTCTCTCTCTCTCTCTCTCTCTCTTTCATTAGCTTTCTCTTGTGTTTTTTTCATTTTATCTTCTTCCACTTCTTCTTCTTCTTCTTCTTCTTCTTCTTCTTCTTTGTTTCAGATATTCACACTATTTCTGTCTGTCGTGTCTGTCTGTCTGTCTGTCTGTCTGTCTGTCTGTCTGTCTGTCTCCATAAGCCTCGCCGGTGACGTATGGTTAACAAGACGTCTATTGGCTACAGGAGGCGGAAGTAAGCTGATTGGCTGATGAATTGATAGGATGATAATGAACTGTGTTGACTGTCTGGCTTTCTGCCCAAGTGGTGGGAAGGGAGGGATGAGAGGGAAGGGATGAGAGGGAACGGGATGGGAAGGAGGAGGAAGAGGTGGGAGAGGAAGAGATGGGAGAGGAAGAGATGGGAGGGATAGGAGGAAGGGGAGGGGAGAGAGAGAAAGGGGATGAGAGGAAGGGATGAGAGGGAAGGGGATGAGAGAGGGAACCTTGGGATGAGAGAGGCGGAAGAGATGGGAGAGGAAGAGATGGAAGAGTGATGGGAGGGAGAGGATGAAGCTGTTGTTGAGTTGTATAAACAAAACAAAAATAATTAATTACTTTTATCCATCAAAAAAGCATCAATTGGTTATGAGTGAAAATGCAATGACATGGCGAAACGTTGGTGAAATAGTTACCCCTGCTACCACTACACTCTGCCACACTACCTGCCACCACTACCCCTGCTACCCTGCCCTGCTACCACTACCCTACCACCACTACCCCTACCACTACCCCTACCATCACTACCCTACCCACTACTTTTCTGCCACTACCCCTACCACTACCCCTGCCCACTCTGCCCCTACCACAACTACCTCTACCACCTACCCTACCACCCCTACCACCCTACCCCTGCCACTACCCCTACCCACTCTTCTACCACTACCCCTGTACCACTACCCTGCCACCACTACCCTACCACCACTACCCCTACCACTACCCTGTACCTGCCCCTACACCACTACCCCTACCACTACCCTGCCACCACTACCCCTACCACCACTACCCCTACCACCACTACCCCTACCACCACTACCCCTGCCACCACTACCTGCGTGTGTGTCATGGGTTGCGGTGGGTCTACCCTGCACAACCCATCCCAAATGTTTGTTTACGGTAGAGATAAGGTAACCGGCCAGCCATGACTGGGACATGTAGGGGGGGGCAGGCCAGTGAGACAGTGGTGTACTGTTCATCATCTCACGCCTCAAAACCACATTTTAGTCAGTGGGCTTTAGACCTTGGGTTAGAGAAGACCTCCTGTTTCGCG
Source organism: Homarus americanus (assembly GCF_018991925.1). Taxonomy (NCBI): domain Eukaryota; kingdom Metazoa; phylum Arthropoda; class Malacostraca; order Decapoda; family Nephropidae; genus Homarus; species Homarus americanus. The sequence continues at coordinate 5,013,225 of NW_024744357.1, forward strand.
GACTTAAGAACAGGGGCCATACAGTCCTACCAGTGCTACGGGTCTGTGTGTGCAAATCCCCGAGATTTTTGTTAAGTCCAGCGACAAGTTAACACATCCTGTAAAGGAAGTGATCAATGGTGAGGGCCTGTTTGCTACAAGAGCACTCCAGGCCGGCCTAATAGATCTAAACGATTAATTCTCCAGGTTGACAAACTCTCCCTTATAACTTACGGTACTGTGGCGTGAATGTGAGTGACTGACCTATCCATGCAAATTATAACTGCAGTGTATGGAATTGTGCCAAATAAACGTAAGTGCAATTATCTGCCCATATCTGTGATCCCTATATTATTATTACCAAAGGTAATGACTGATTGGTTATGACAAAGTATAACCAATAACTCAGATGGATGTTGGAAGTTAATGGAATTCATTAAATCATCATCATTTATCAAGTACACAACGCATTGAATGCCGGAAACAGAGTGAAATTCTACGTAGTGATACACCATAATCTCCTGGGTGAGTAACCAGTGTGAAGGTATCTGAGTTCTACGGTAAGAAAACCACTTTCCTGCATTTAAAACGTAGCAATTGGCGCCCGAACAGGGACCCAGACCGTGGATAATTGCACAATTGTATCGCCCACACCTACACCATGTCAGCTCGTGCAGCGGCTTTTGAGGAAGCACGTGCCCTCGGGCTGGAGGGGGCTGAGGCGGTTGCATACATGGAGAAGGCTGAGGAGAGAGAAGACAAAGCTGCGGAGAGAGAAGACAAGCGACGCGAGCACGAAGAACTCTTAGCCCAGCTAGACTTTCAGAAGGAAGAAAAGAAGCTGGAACGAGAAGAGAGACAAAGGGAACGGGAGTTTCAACTGGCCTTGGCGGAAAGGAACCAAAATCCTTCTCCGTCAGTAACTCCCGTTCCAAACGTCACTTATAGGAAATTTCCCCTGATGCCCACCTTTAAGGAGGGCGAATCCATGGAAATGTACATTTCCCGGTTTGAGCATCTCGCAGAAGCCTACGAGCTTGATGACAGCATCAAGGAATTTGAGTTCCTGAGCCTATTTGATGGGAAAGCTTTAGGGATTCTTCGACGACTAGAGAGTCCTGAAAATAAATTCCCTGACATGAAGTCTGCACTGCTGCGAGTATATGGGCTGACTACTGAGCAGGCCAGGCATCAGTTCAACAGGGCAATGTTGGAAGAAAATGAAACGGCTGCACAGTTCCAGGAACGTTTAAGGGACGACATGGCTCAGTGGATGAGTAAGGATGAAACCCCCAAGTCCATGGAAGGGGTTATAGACTTAATGGTGCGCACGCAGCTTGAAAGGTCTTGTCCTCCTGAACTTGTGGCTCAATTCAGGGCCAATGGAGTTAAGACGTCGAAGGAAATGGCAAGCAAATCAGACGCTCATTTCAGCGTTTTCGGGTACCACACTCGGAGGAGGTGGTCGAACAGGGAGTCAGCAGGTTCCCAACAAAGTCAACAACCTCTACAGAAACAGCCACCGAACCCACCCAGGCAACAGGGAAATAACCAGCAACCACAACCGCAAAGACAGCAACAGAAACAGCAGCAGAAGCAGTACCAAGACCCCCCGAAGTATCAGGACAGTTGGCGCCCGGGTAACAATCTACGATGGGACCGGCGGCAGGAAGCCGCCGTGGCTCAATTCGTAGGCCAAGGTGCCAGCAATAATACTCCACAAAGAGACCAGCAGCAGGATGCCGCCGATGTTCAAACTGTGGGCGGGGAGTGGCCTGACCTTCCAGCAGGGCCGATCGTCATGCAACCTGAAGCAGGGGTTCATACCGAATCAGGTCTACCCCACCACACCTACTGACTAACCGCCGCCTCCAACCTCTCCTCGAGGGGTCACTCCACCTTTCTTGTTAAACCTGAATCCGTTGGAGGAGTTCCAGTGACTGCCATGAGAGATAGTGGGGCATCAGGCTGTATTGTCAGGAAGGAATTGGTGAAGCCACATCAATACACCGGAGCACAAGTAAGTGTTAACTTGGCCAATAGTTACATTCAAACGGTTCCAGTGGCCAAGGTTGAGGTGGACACCTCCTTCTTCTCAGGTTGGGTCACTGCAGCAGTCATGAGGGAACCTATATACGATCTCATCATTGGGAATATCAAGGGAGCAAGAAACAGTTGTGCAGTGGATGCTGCAACCCAAACTGATGCTGCCGCTTTGACCCAAGTTAATGCTGCTGCAGTCACTCGGGGTATGGCTCAAACAAAACCTCGAGTCACCCCATTGGCTATTGCCACATCGTCTGATCTCATCAATAGTAAGGATGTCGTCCAAGAGCAAGAGCATGACAGCACGCTCACTTCAGTATACAAGAGTTTGATGGTTGGGACCATCAAGGAGACAGTTGGGAATCGAACGAGGTTCGTAAAGAAGAGGAACCGTCTCTACCGAGAGACTGTGACGTCTCTGGGTGAAACACGACTGCAGTTCGTGGTTCCTTCCAAGTACCGCCTGGCTGTGTTCAAGCAAGGTCATTGCACTGCTCTTGGCGGTCATATGGGTAAGAAGAAGACCTTTGATCGCATCAGTGCAGCGTTCTTCTGGCCAAGGATGGGCCAGGAGATCACCAGGCTAGTCCGCTCTTGTGATGTGTGCCAGAAAACCAGTGATCGAGGGCGAGTTCCACTTGCACCACTACGGCCCCTCCCACTGCTCTCTGAACCCTTTGAGAGGGTGGCGGTGGACATTGTAGGACCGATAAACCCAAGGGCGAGCGATGGGGCAAAGTATATTCTCACCTTGGTGGACTTTAGCACGAGGTGGCCCGAGGCTGTGCCCTTGAGGAACATTGAGGCCACGACTGTTGCAGAAGCCATGTTGGAAATCTTCTGTCGGGTCGGTATTCCCAAACAAGTCCTCAGTGACAGGGGAACCCAGTTTACTTCTGCCATGATGGAGGAGTTGATGCGGTTGTTATCGGTAAAGGGGCTAAAGACAACACCCTATCACCCGATGTGCAACGGACTCTGTGAGAGGTTTAATGGGACGCTGAAGAAGAAGCTCAGGAGTGAATCGGCTGAATGTGCAATTAACCAGGCCGTTCACATTTATTTATATTTGGGTTTTAAGTAACGAAACCCAAACGGTAGTTCCTTTGTTTTATTATAAAAGGCTGTATATATAATTCCCGAGTGTAGATCGACCGCAAGTCTCACTGTCTAGGAGTGAATGAGAAAGGGACGGCGTTTATGTATTATAAACGTTAGGTCACGTCCTTACGATATAAGTTGATGTGAGTGACTGAAGCTTAAGGGCCATGCAGTGCGGGCTTACAGAAATGCTGACTTACGGGTCTCGCCCTCTTGGGAGAGTTGCCCGCTCACTTTGGTCTCACAAACTCCCCTGCCATCTTCAACCGTGTCATGAGGCAAGTCCTACACGGCATCAAGGGAGTTAAGGCATTTGTGGACGATGTGTTAATCCATTCAGCAACATTTGAGGAACACCTGGAACTCTTAGAGGAGGTGTTCCGGAGGTTCCAACAAAAAAACATGACCGTGAAACCAAGCAAGTGCGAGATCGGTCAGGCTGCAGTACAGTTCCTCGGACACACTGTCGGCAGAGGACGCTGCACCTGTCGAAATGAGAAGATCAAAGAGGTTCAAGATGCACCACGGCCCACTAAAAAAAAACAAGTGACGGTCATTTCTAGGCCTCGTAGGGTACTACCGGAACTTCATCCCAACCTTTGCCGTGGTGGCTCTTCCCTTATTCGACCTGCTCAAGAAACATGCATCTAACAAGGTGCAATGGGGACCTGAACAAGAGGGTTTTTTCAATGCCCTCAAGGTCCTGCTATGCAAACAACCCATTCTTCAAATGGTGAGGAAGGAAGAGCCTTTCATCCTCCGGACCGATGCTTTACAGGATGGGGTTGGCGCATTGCTACTACAAGAGGCAGACGGCGAGGTTTTTCCAGTTGCGTATCGCAGTCAGAAGTTGAAACCTGCGTAGAGGAATTACAGCACGGTTGAGAAGGAACTTTTGGCAGTGGTGGAAGGCATCAAGAAGTACTACTACTATCCCTACGGAGGTGAGTTTGTGTTGGAGACAGACCACATGCCGCTCACCAGTCTCCGACCATCTAAGAATGCAAATGCTCGTCTGATGCGGTGGGCACTATCTCCAGCAGTTCAACTTCGTCCTCCGGTACATCAAGGGCAGCCTGAATGTGGGGGCTGACCTCCTATCTCGACTTGTGGGGGAACCAGAGCAACTGACTGAGAGGTCACCTTCCCAAATGAGTGTGGAGTTGGTCTAGACTCCAGTCGACTCGAGCCTCCAAGCGTCTGGCGGCTCGTCATATGTTATGTATTTTTTTTTCTCACACCTTTCTACACTTGAGAACATAACACAACACCTGTGCCACCTAAACAATGTCTACATACCCTACACCACACAACACGTTGCTCTAATGTAAATGTAGCGTGCTTACGCTTAGCAAGAACTATTGCTCGGGAATTGTCACCCTCGCCTCGGAGTTTTCCTCCAGCCAGAAAAGCTAAAGTAAATGTTGAGGTTTTCCCTCAGTGGCGATTGGCGACTACATTCCGTTGCAGTGTTAGTGTTACACACACCACAGTGTGAATGTTGAATTGTGTGTCTGGGCTAGGCATTCTCTTGATTGTGTACAGGTGCTGAAAATTTATTTTCCGAAGAAAACATTTTTCTTAGTAGGGGCGATTGTCTTGGGTTGCGTTGGGTCTACCCCGAACAACCCATCCCAAATGTTTGTTTTACTGGAGATAAGGCACCCGGCCAGCCATAAGTAGGACATATATTTTCCATTAGTAGCGACAAGTTAACGCACCCTGTAAAGAAAGTGATCAATGGTGAGGGCCTGTTTGCTACAAGAGCACTCCAGGCCGGCCTAATAGATCTAAACGATTAATTCTCCAGGTTGACAAACTCTCCCTTATAACTTACAGTACTGTGGCGTGAATGTGAGTGACTGACCTATCCATGCAAATTATAACTGCAGTGTATGGAATTGTGCCAAATAAACGTAAGTGCAATCATCTGCCCGTGTCTGTGACCCCTCTATTATTATTATTATCAAGGGTAATGATTGATTGGTTATGACAAAGTATAACCAATAACTTAGATGGATGTTGGAAGTTAATGGAATTCATTAAATCATCATTTATCAAGTACACAACGCATTGAATGCCGGAAGCAGAGTGAAATTCTACGTAGTGATACACCATAATCTCCTGGGTGAGTAACCAGTGTGAAGGTATCTGAGTTCTACGGTAAGAAAACCACTTTCCTGCATTTAAAACTTAACAGTGTGTGTGTGTGTGTGTGTGTGTGTGTGTGTGTGTGTGTGTGTGTGTTTGCGCGCGCCACGACACTGGGTAGGTAGGGCAGTGGGGCGGGCTGGTACACCTTACTTCAAGTGTGTCTGTCTGCCCTATTACCTGAGGGTACTGCTACCTCTCTCTCTCTCTCGCTCCCCTCTCCCTCCTCTCTCCTCCTTCCCTCTTTCCCCCATTTCTTCCCCCTCCTACCTTGTTCCATCCATCCTTCCCTCTGGCTATATCTATCTATCTTTACTCCTTTCCCCAGAAATCTAAACAAAGAAGAGAGAGAGAGAGACCATGATCCACGTCACAGCTGACTCACCTGTCATACATAATTAATATTCGACCATATTTCCGTTCAGAAGTTCGTGGTACACTGACGGTGAAGGGTACATAGTCTGTTGTACCCTTCCTGTACCCTCCTAACCAACACACACACACACACTGGAACTGGCAACGGAGCAGTGTGATGCGAACGAATACTCATCAAAAGGAGATGGTAAGGATATTGATATTAATGTCCTGCTGACGAGAGAAGAAACCTGTAGTGATAGGAGTATTTATTTGGATATCAAAATACAATAAGGAAATTGGTTTCGAATGAACACCATAAGACGTAGGTGAACAGAGCTCATATATCAAGAGTCTTCAGTGTATTCATTAATTGATGTTTTTTTCGTATAATACTCTAGCTATATAGTGTGTGTGTGTGTGTGTGTGTGTGTGTGTGTGTGTGTGTGTGTGCCCCAGTTCTGGTAGATCCCAGTTCCGTTTTTCTGAATTCCACTCCCTGCTGTATTAGGTGACGGAGTGCGAATATATGATCACTGCACGTACCTCCCTCCTCCCTCCACGTACCTCCTCCCTCCCTCCCACACATACCTCCTCCCTCCCTCCACATTACCTCCTCCCTCCTCCACGTACCTCCTCCCTCCTCCATGCCCTCCCCCCTCCCTCCACATGCCTCCTCCCTCCCCTCCCACGTACCTCCTCCCTTCCTCCATGCCTACTCCTCCCTCCCTCCCACATACCTCCTCCCTCCCTCCACATGCCTCCTCCCTCCCTCCCATGCCTCCCTCCTCCCTCCCACGTACCTCCCTCCTCCCCTCCCACATACCTCCTCCCTCCCCTCCACATACCTCCTCCCCCATCCACATCCCCTCCTCCCTTCTCCCACATGCTTCCCTACCCCCATCCACATGCCTCCTCCCTCCCTCCACACATGCCTCCCTCCCCCCCCTCCACGTACCTCCTCCCTCCCTCCACGTACCAAACAGTAAGAACTCTTAAAATACAGTTAATCTCGTAATTGTTCTTATCTACAGTTAACAATATCTCTATCTAACTGTTCCTTCACATAATACAATAGGTCTTTTGTCTTCTTCAACAGCCAAGGTTAATAACACCTTAATTAACATCTTGTAAATTTATTGTGTTTTTTTGTTTTGTATATTTTTTCTTTTCTTTTTATTATTATTATTATTATTTTTTATTTTTTATTTATTTCTTTTAGTCTTTTTTATCATTATTATTATTTCTCTACATTAAAAATCCAAGGGAAGAGATAGAAGAAGTGAGATTGAGATGACAGACAGACAGACAGACAGAGAGACAGACAGACAAAGAGACAGACAGAGAGACAGACAGAGAGACAGACAGACAGACAGACAGACAGACAGAGAGGCTCCCCCTGTTTGAACGTTATCTAAAATACACGTCTTGTTATCTAAGGGCTAAAGGAGTAGGGGAAAGGGAAGGTTTAAAGGGCGACTAAAAGGGGTAAAATTAAGGGGTTGACCAAAGGGGTAGTGGGTGGTTTAAGGGGAATTAAGGGAGTAAGGGGTGGTGTTTAAGGGGTTACTAAGGGGTAGTGAGTGGTTTTAAGTGGGTACTAAGGGGTAGTGGGTGGTTTTAAAGGGTAATAAGGGGTGGTGTTAAGGGGTTACTAAGGGCTAGTGGGTGGTTTTAAGGGATAGTGGGGGTACTAATGGGAAGGGGTGTTTTTAAGGGGTCTAAGAGAGTAAGAGGTGGTGTTAAGGAGTTGCTGTCAAGGGTTACCAAAGGGGGAGGAGGTGTTAAACCATAAAAGGGGGAATTATCTCATTAAGGGGAGAGGCTTTAGAGATTAAGGGGTCCAGGGGGGAAGATTTATCAGTTGGTGGGGATTAACTAACACTGCACGAGGTCTCTCTCTCTCTCTCTCTCTCTCTCTCTCTCTCTCTCTCTCTCTCTCTCTAGTGTGTCCCCAACACCTGACCTCAACAATAACAATAACTTAACCTAACCATTGAGGTGTCGTAGAGTTTAAGTAAGTGAGGTAGGGTCGACACAGGGCCACTTCACCGTCAGGAGGAAACATATACTGCAGAAGGTGAAGACAATAGAGGTCGTGGAGACTGTTACATGGTATGACGACAACAGTAAAGTTAAACGGTAAACGGGAACTGTTGTTGTCTTGTGTGTTATGGTTGTGGTGTCGCGATGAGGCACTTGGGACGGTTGTAATGGTAACGGTGTGTGGGTGTGTGGGTGGGTGTGTAGGTGTGTGGGAGTGTGTGTGTGTGTGGGTGTGTGTGTGTGTGGGTGTGTGTGTGTGTGTGTGCAAGCATAAACTCTGAGTGCTTGGGCGGTGTAAACGTTTTTTTGCTCTACGTCTTGCAAAGGATGTCAGTGAGTGCCCAATAAACTAGCCTTCTCGCGGGACAAATAAAAAATACAAATATTAATTAAATCATTCGTTGACCTTTGGCACCTTCTTCTGTAGTAGTGGCACTCTAGTAGTTACAGTGCCAGTAGGTGTCTTCTTCTTCTTCTTCTTCTTCTCCTCCTTCTTCTTCTTCTCCTTCTTCTCCTTCTCCTTCTTCTTCTTCTTCTTCTTCTTCAAAATCAGTTCTCGGCTGCTAGTGATCAATCAGCGACTAGCGTAGGATATAAGCTGAGTTGTGATTGGTGGAGTGGTTAGTTTACACGTGAATGGGCGTCGTTTCAGCTCCATTCGACGATTTAGGTTAAGAATGATAGATAGATAGTCAAATCTCTCTCTCTCTCTCTCTCTCTCTCTCTCTCTCTCCTCTCTCTCTCTCTCTCTCTCTCTCACCAAAATGATCATATTAGCCTCCCCCTCCTCCTCCCCTCCCCATCACCCCAGAGGCGAGGGGTGGGGGGTTAGGTGAGGTGGGTTTCGGCCCCTACCTGAGGAGGAATGGGGCGTGTCTCGTCTCCTCCTCTCTGTTTGATCGTTAATGTATTCCCCCATTATTCTTCCCCTTCCCTCTCCCTCATCCCTCCTCCCACCTCTCCACCATTCTTCCCCCCCCTCCTCCTCCTACTACTTACCTCTCCCCTACCTCCCTGCACCTCTCCCTACCTTTCCTCCTCTCACCCCCCCCTCCTTCACCCCCCTTCTTCCCTGGTCAGTCCTACAGGAGCCACACACCACGTACACCACAGTACACCACACCACACACCACAGTACACCACACCACACCACACACCACACCACACACACCACAATCTCATTCCCAGTTTAATCAGCACAGGTATACAGCACAGGTATACAGTATTTCCTACCTGTTAATTATGTATCAGTAATTAGTTACCTATGCGTACACCATCAGTTCATTATACTATTGTTTAATATCTTTCTTCACTGTCAGGTAACTTTATTTTAACATCTATTGGGAATTGTTTTTATAATTATATTTAATGTTTATAATAACGTCATAGATTTCAGTCATTATTTGTTAGATAAATTTGTATGTACATTTTTAGACTTAATTTTTGTACTTAATATATAAACTTAATTTTATCTTTCTTCATTTTTATTGGTGATCGTCGTGTATGTATGTATGTATGTATGTATGTATGTATGTATGTATGTATGTATGTATGTATGTATGTATGTATGTATGTATGTATGTATGTATGTATGCCATCAACGTCAAGTAACAACTGTATTATGTATTATTCATTTGTTCTTTATATATTGTGTAATTGTTTAAACTGTATTTGTTTGTTTGTTTGTTTGTTTGTAGCCTATGGAGGAGGGAGGGAGGGAGGGAGGGAGAGGTTGGATGGGAAGAGGAGAAGGAAGGAAGGAAGGTTAAGAATGAGGGAAGAAGGAAGGACGGAAGGAAAACAGGAAAGGAGGTAGAGAGAGGATGGGAAGGAGGGGAGAAGACGTAAGAAGGGAGGGAGAGTTAGAGAGGGAGGGAAGGAAAGAAGGAAAGAAGGAAAGAAGGAAGAAGGAGGAAAGAAAGGTACAATGAATGAAGGAGGGAAGGTCTTAATGACTCAACTAGATGGATGGTCGTTCAGAATGGTTAAGGTTGCCAGTTTGTGACTATTTTTTTTTTGGTATAAAGTGAAGAGAGAGAGAGAGAGACTCATCAACCTAGCCTAACCTAACCTAACCTAACCTAACCCAACCTAACCCAACCTAACACCTGTCTAACCATCTTTACCTGAACAAAACGAAACAATATGGATCATGGTACTAGATAGTGAAATAACTGGTTCGATCTGAGACGTTCTGGGATTGGTCAGGTTTTCGGGTAAATTGGAATGTGGGGTAGTTAAGGGTAGGGGGTGGTAGTTAAGGGTATAGGTGGTGGTAGTTAAGGGTATAGGTGGTGGTAGTTAAGGGTAGGGGTGGTAGTTATGGGTATGGGTGATTAGACATGTGAATTATGTTCCTAGTGGTAATTGTGGTTAGTTGTTGGTGATGGTTGTGGTGGTGGTTGTAGTAGGGGGGTTGTGTGGCAGTGGTGGTGGTTGTGGTGGTGGTTGTGTGGTAGTGGTGGTGGTTGGTAGGGGTTGTGGTAGTGTGGTGGTTGTGGTAGTGGTGGTGGTGGTTGTAATAATTGGTTGTGGTAGTGTGGTGGTGGTTGTAGTAGGGGTTGTGGTGGTGGTTGTAGTAGGAGTTGTGGTAGTGGTGGTGGTGGTTGTAATGGAGGTTGTGGTGATTGTGGTGGCTGTCGTTGTGGTGATTGTGGTTGTGTTGTCTGTGGAATCCCCTCAGTGGACTCTTCTATCCAAAGTTATTATTATTATTATTATTGTTTTCGTTATTACTTGGTTAGTTTACTGTAGGTTAGGTTAGGTTAGGTTAGGTTAGGTTAGGTTAATCATCTAGTAAAACAAACTGAGGGAGGGGGGGGGGAACTCATTACGTGATATGAATAATTTAATGTAAAAATATTCTTGAATGGCCGGAAACACGACCCACATCTGGCAAATTTCCCTCAAGTGACAGAAGAAACTTTCCCTCACCTCTCCTCCATGTTGTGGGCGTTGTCTTCGTCACGGGACAGTAAGCGACGTAAACAAACAGTCATTTGTTCCTCTGTTATACGGAACGAATGAGAGACCTCGACCCAACCTGCCCCTTGTTTGTTGACCTGTGTGTGTGTGTGTGTGTGTGTCTGTGTGTGCGTGTGTGTGTGTGTGTGACCTGGTTGTGTATAGAGGAAGATGGGGGATTAACCCTTCCCTTCCCTCCCCTTCCCCTTCCTCTTCCCCTTCCCCTTTCATTCCCCTTTCCCTCCCCTCTCTTCCTTCACCCCCCACCTAGATAATAACCTACACGGGGCTACCCCCTCCCTAACTACCTTGAACCAGCCAATTTGATGGTTATTACCCGCCCGACGATGACCAGATGGAAGGGGAGGAGGAGAGAGAATTAACCCCGAGGAAGATGACTTAGGTGAACCAGCTGACCAGTCTAGGTGAACCAGCGAGTGAGTGAGTGAGCGAGTGAGTCAGCGAGTGAGTGAGTGAGTGAGTGAGCGAGTGAGTGAGCGAGTGAGTGAGTGAATGGTTTAATTACGGATAGATAGCAAAAATATAAATTGATAAATAGAGAAGAGAGAGAGATAAGAAAGAGAAGAGAGAAGGAAAAGAGAGAGAGAGAGAGAGAGAGAGAGACAGACGAGGGTTCACCTGTCGTATTAATTCCACAAAGGTGAATAAGTTATACCTGAGAGCAGGTCGACCCTACCTGCCTAAATCCTTGTCTGGCCCACGACCTCACGACCCTCTCTCTCTCTCTCTCTCTCTGTCATTTACGCCGCTTTTGTGTGTGTGTGTGTGTGTGTGTGTGTGTGTGTGCAGGTAATGGTCTATATCCCCGTGAGGCAGAGTCCATCACGTTCTGGTCTTAGTGGGGACAAGGCTCTTTAGTTAATTGGTTACCTGTACATCACCTGTGGCTGTGTTGGTGCTTGTTTGTGACCACTGATTATCCCCCTCTCTCTCTCTCTTCTTCAACTTAATCACGCATTTCCGTCACCGTATCAAATATTTATAACAAAACACCTAAGCGGACAAAACATTTAAACACACACACACACACACACACACACACACACACACACACACACACACACACACACACACACACACACACACACACACACACACACACTCACTACACACACCTATTACCTGTCTTCCCCCCATGTAATTCACAACCCACGATATGGCAACATTGTTTACCTGGGGGCTACGCCAGCTCATCAGTGCAGGCAAGAGAGTTACATCCCACGGTTTACCATAAGGTCGGCAAGCCATATTATCTTCCATGGTCAAATGAGCCTTAATAACAGTATCCTGAAAGCCACACTGCTCATTTGTCCCCTGAAACACGTGTACTCGGACCAGCCTCAATATTTACAATGTACAAATTAGGCATTGAATAGAGAAGTGACCTTAAATATGGCGGGTACATTAAGGTAATTAATTAGTTGGTTTATTTAGCTGTTAGCGAATGTAATTAGTATAGAACACCTGAAAATTTGGTCCCCCAAGTTATTAGATATTTTAACGCTAAGCTAACCTAACCTAATCTAACCTAATCTAACCTTACCTAACAGAATCTAACCTAATCTAACCTTACCTAACAGAATCTAACCTAATCTAACCTTACCTAACAGAATCTAACCTAATCTAACCTAATCTAACCTTACCTAACAGAATCTAACCTAACCTAACCTAACCTAACCTAACAGAATCTAACCTAATCTAACCTTACCTAACAGAATCTAACCTAATCTAACCTAATCTAACCTTACCTAACCTAATCTAACCTAATCTAACCTTACCTAACCTAATCTAACCTTACCTAACAGAATCTAACGTAATCTAACCTTACCTAACAGAATCTAACCTAATCTAACCTAACCTAACAGAATCTAACCTAATCTAACCTAATCTAACCCCCAGGTAGAGTTAGTGTGTCTTTAATCAGGTGACTTATGCTAGGGTGGCTAATCTACAGGTAATCCGTTCACTGTATCCACCCGCTGAGTACAGTAACATAATCACCTTGAGTACAATGCCTTCGTACTCTGGGGAAGATGTAGTCGAACTCAAAGAAGAAGAAGAAGAAGAAGAAGAAGAAGAAGAAGAAGAAGAAGACGAAGAAGAAGAAGAAGAAGAAGAAGAAGAAGAAGAAGAAGACGATGAAGAAGAAGAAGAAGAAGAAGAAGACGACGAAGACGAAGAAGAAGAAGAAGAAGAAGAAGAAGAACGAAACACCTTACCTCACTTCAGAACGAACGCCTTCCCCATCTTCAGACAATAATAAACGAATGAGGCCTTGGAACTCTGTACTCACCCCACGAGCACCACCTGATACCCAGAGGGGGGAGGGGAGGGAGAGGGGGTGGATGACATGTTTAGGGGTAGGGAAGGAAGAGAGGGGTGAGGGGTGGATGAATTAGGCGTAGTAAAGGGGGAGATGAAAGGAGGGAGAAAAGAAGGAGGGAAGGAAGGAGAAGAGAAAGAAAAGAAACAGGAAGGGGGAGGAAAAAGTGAAAAAAATATCGTGCGTAGAGAGAGAGAGGATGCCAGGGAGAGAGAGAGAGAAGGTGTCAGGGAGAGAGAGAGGGGTCAGGAGAGAGAGAGGGTACTGTGGAGGTCAGGGGAGAGAGAGAGAGAGGGTGTCAGGAGAGAGAGAGGGTGTCAGAGGAGAGAGAGGGTGTCAGGGAGAGAGAGAGGGTGTCAGGAGAGAGAGAGGATGCCAGGGGAGAGAGAGAGGGAGAGAGGAGGAGAGAGAGAGAGAGGTGTCAGGGAGAGAAAGGGGGAGAGAGAGAGGTGTCAGGAGAGAGAGAGGGTGCCAGGGAGAGAGAGAGAGGGTGTCAGGAGAGAGAGAGGGGTGTCAGGGAGAGAGAGAGGGTGTCAGGGAGAGAGAGAGGTGTCAGGGAGAGAGAGAGAGGGTGTCAGGGGAGAGAGAGAGGGTGTCAGGAGAGAGAGGGTGTCAGGAGGACTCTAAACCGAGGGCGGCCCGACCTTGACCAGCCGAGGGGAAAGGTGAAGTCCCTCCCCCATCCCCCTCATCATCCCCTACCCTCCCCACCCCTCATTCCCTTCCCTCCCCCATCCCAGAACCCAATCAAGATGGAGTATGAATGCGATTACGTGAAAGTGACGGTAGGTTAGGATAGGTTAGGTTAGGTTAGGATAGGATAGGATAGGTTAGGTTAGATATAGGATAGGTTAGGGTTAGGACAGGGTTAGTTAGGTTAGGAGAGGATAGGTTAGGATAGGTTAGGGTTAGGATAGGTTAGGTTAGATAGGAGGATAGAAGATAGGAGAGTTAGGGTTAGGTTAGATAGGATAGATTGGTTAGGTTAGGATAGGTTAGTTAGATAGGTTTAGATAGTTTAGGTTAGGATAGGTTGTATTGGTTGTATAGAATAGATGATTGTTAGGATAGTGTGGAAGAACAATGATAAACTGCTTACACGATTAGACCAACCCATCCTAACCTAACCTAACCTAACCAATCCTATCCTAACCTATCCTAACCTAACCTGAAATGTTGGAAAGGACACACACACACACACACACGCACACACACACACACACACACACACACACACACACACACACACACACACACACACACACACACACAAGGAATGAGTCATGGAAAATACGATGCTTCACTCACCTCACCTCCCTCCTCCTCCTCCCTTCCTGTTCCTCCTCCCCCCTCCCGTTCCTCCTTCCATCCTCTCCACCTCACACACTCCTCTTACCCCTTCCCCCCTTCCCTCCTCCTCCCTCCTCCTCCCTCCTCCTTCACCTTCCCACCTCTCCCAGTGGCTGTCTCCCACACTCACCTCAGCACACCTGGTCGTCTCTCTCCTCTCCCCCTCCCTCACACCCTTCCCTCCCCCTCCCCCTATCACCCCCTTGATGGTGGTTAAGAGACCTGAATGGTGCTGGCCACCTCCCTCCTCCTCCTCCTCCTTGTCCCCTTCCATTCATTCTTCTCCTTCCTTCAGTCCCCCTTTCCTTCCTCCTTCTTTCACTACCCCTTTGTTATTCCTTCTCACCCCCTTCCATCACCCTAACCCTCCTCCTTCCTCCTTCACCCCATCTTCCACTATCCTTCTCCCTCCTTTATCTCCTCCCTCTCCCTCCCCCCACCCACCCTCCTCCCCTATGGGCTGTCTTTCACCTTATGGGGGCAATTTTAAGACCAGCCATGTAACCTCCTCCTCCTCCCCCATTATATCCAAACCCTTCTTTTCATTATTTATTCGCTATTATTTTTGTTTATATTTTAATTCGTATTATTCAGGTGTTGACAGCCAAGATAATAGTTGTTGTAGTGGTTGTAATAGTTGTAGTTGTAGTGGTTGTTATAGACTGTGTTGTTACCCAATAGTTGTGGTAGATAGTAATGTGCCTTTCCACACACTCACACACACACACCACACTCACACACACACACACTCACACACACACACACTCACACACACTCACACTCACACTCACACCACTCACACACACACACACACACTCACCACACACTCACACCCACACACTCAACGTTGCTCACCATCTGGATTCGCGGCCCTCCCTCCAGGACCCCTTCCACTTCTCCCCTCCCTTATCGTGGGAAAGTGAAGGAGGGAGTCCTGTCCATGGGAATTCTCTCTCTCTCTCTCTCTCTCTCTCTCTCTCTCTCTCAAGCATGACGCGTGAGAGAGAACATGAAAAGGAGTGAAGGAAAAGTTGCTCTATTGCCTCCATCTCTTCCTCCTTCTTCTCCTCTTCCCTCCCTCCTTTCCTCTCCACATTCCTGTCTACTTCCCCTCCTTCACTTATCCTTTTACCTCCTCTCTCCTCTCTCTCCTCTCCCTCCTCCCCCTCTCTCTCTCCCTCTCCATCTCCATCTCTCCCTCCCTCTCCATCTCCCTCTCTACCTCCCACTTCATCTCACTGTCCACCTCTCTTCCTCCTCACATAGAACAAGAGAGCATCGAGACGTGATGTACGAGAGAGGAGGATCGTAAACCATCCAAACTGAAGCAATTTATTCAATCATTTATTTAAATTAGAACAAAATAAACAATAGACACGTGACTTTGAGGAAAAATGATCGTAAATAAAAGTATAGAAATAATTATACGAAAACTATAAAACCGAAAGATATCAAAAAAAGTTATTATCGTTTGTATGTTCCCCAATAAGAAAATATTAAACAAAAGTAGACGATAAATAACAAGATTCAGAAAACAGATAAACATCAGATGGACAACTGAGACAAGAGAGCATCAAGGTACTCAGACGTGACTTACAGAAAGAGGTTTTGATCCGCTACGAAGCCGGATCGTGTCTCCTCGTTCCTTATTACGAATACCACAACCTCACACAAAACAAGAGAGCATCTGGGCAAGACAAACAGATAAATCATGAAATATTTTAAAGAAATACTTGATAAAAAACCCAAGAATGAAAAACAATAAACGTTTAAACTTTTAGAGAAGAATAACATGACAAAAGAAGAAACAAAAGAGGATCGAGATACCTTGACGGAGGGGATCGTGTCCACCAGTCAGTTATTACGTTAAGGAGAAAAATTCTGTGTTTTGATATTTGCCGGAGCTTGGTGTGTGTGTGTGTTTGGAAGGTTTCTCTTGTTTTTGTTTTTTTGATGGCAGTGGTATCGAGGGGAAAGTTTTAAATTGGATAAAATCATGGCTCACCGATAGAACGCAGAGGGTCAGCGTTGATGCTGTTAAATCTGAGTGGGGCCTTGTAACCAGTGGGGTTCCCCAGGGGTCAGTACTAGGCCCACTCTTGTTCATAATCTACATAAACGATCTAGATACTGGGATCAGCAGTGACATAAGCAAGTTTGCGGATGACACCAAAATAGGGCGGCAAATTATCTAGGGCAGGATGCAAATGCATTACAGGAGGATCTAAATAAACTGCAGGGTGGTCTGAAAAATGGCAAATGAAATTCAACACCAGCAAGTGCAGCGTACTTAATATTGGAAGAACAAATTTATAATGTATACAGCCTTAACAACATCAACCTAGAGAAGTCGAATTGTGAAAGAGACCTAGGGGTACTTAAAGCCGGACCTACGGCCAGGAAAACAGTGCGTTAATGTTCGAAATAAGGCAAACAGAGTATTGGGTTTTATATCTAGAAGTGTAAGTAATAAGAGTGCAGAGGTCTTATTGCAACTATATCTTGCGCTAGTCAGGCCGCACCTCGATTATGCGGTCCAGTTCTGGTGCCCTATTATAGAATGGATATAAATTCACTAGTCGGTGCAGCGAAGAATGACGAAAATGATTCCGGGACTTAGAAACCTTCCATATCAGGATAGGTTAAAGAAACTTAACTTGCATTCCTAGAAAGACGAAGAGTGGGGGAGATATGATAGAATTATTTAAGTGGGTGAAAGGAATCAATAAAGGGATAGATAGATAAAGTTCTTATAATATCCGAGCAGGATAGACTCGGAGCAACGGATTCAAGTTGATAAGTTTAGGTTTAGGAGGAGATAGGAAGAAACTGGTTTACAAATAGGGTGGTGGACGGAGGAACAAGCTTAGCAACTTGTAGTAAGTGCTGAACCTGAAAGTTTTTAAAAGGAGGCTAGATAGATTCATGGATGATAGAGAGTGGTAGTAACTCGACAGGACCTGCCATGCACAGGCCAACCGGCCTATTGCAGACTCCTTATTTCTTTATTTTCTTAGATGTTTGTCAGATCTCTCTCTCTCTTGCAGAGGGTCGTGAGGTCATTACAGTAACCTGATAATATTGGAACACACGCACCAGTCACGACTCTGTTTCAGTGCCAGTCTTCCTTCTTCACTGCCAGTCATTCTTACTCACTCTTACTACCAGTCACTCTCAAACTCACTACCAGTCCCTGTTACTCGTTGCCAGTCACCCTTACTACCAGTCACCCTTAATTCTCCCCCACAGTTGTAATCAGCTGAGTTTGCGACGTGATGCTGCCGTGACGTCACTATGAGGGCGGTGTTAAGAGTGAAGTGTTGACCAATCAGGACACGCCCTCCTCTCTGATGGACGGTGTTTGTGGGTGGCTGTTCCTGATACCGCTTTATGTTTGTTTGTTTGTTTTTATATTCTTGCTGTTATGTTTTATTTGTGGTTTATGATGGATCCTACTGAAGCAAATGCGTAATACTATTAAACACACGCACACACACACACACACACACGCATGTACTGTTACACAAAGACAGTCACACATACACATCTATACGGACACAAACACAGTCACACATACACATTCTCTCTCTCACACACACACACACACAAGGAAAAGTAAGGGGGGGGGGAAGGTGTTTCGAGGAAGAGGTCTTGACACACACTTGAAGTAATCGTTCATCTGAGTGTTGAGTTAGTGACTGTATTCAACACTTTTCTTTCTTCTTAATGTTGTAAGTGTGTTGTAAGTGTGTTGTAAAATGTTGATGTTGTTGGTAGATGTTGTGCTGTGTTGTAGATGTTTTTGTGTGTTGTAGATGTTTTAAGTGTGTTGTAGATGTAAAGTGTGTTGTAAGTGTGTTGTTATATGTTGTAAGTGTGTTGTAAGTGTGTTTGTAGATGTTGTAAGCGTGTTGTAAGTGTGTTGTGGAGATGTTGTAAGTGTGTTGTAGAGGTTGTAAGTGTGTTGTAAGTGTGTTGTTATATGTTGTAAGTGTGTTGTAAGTGTGTTGTTAATGTTGTAAGTGTGTTGTTAGTGTGTTGTGTGTGTTGTAAGTGTGTTGTAGATGTTGTAAGTGTGTTGTTAGTGTGTTGTGTGTAGGCAGTGTTGTAGATGTTGTAAGTGTGTTGTTAGTGTGTTGTAGATGTTGTAAGTGTGTTGTGTGAGGTTGTAAGTGTGTTGTAAGTGTGTTGTTATATGTTGTAAGTGTGTTTAAGCGTGTTGTAGATGTTTTAAGTGTGTTGTAGATGTTTTAAGTGTGTTGTAGATGTTGTAAGTGTGTTGTAGATGTTGTAAGTGTGTTGTTATATGTTGTAAGTGTGTTGTAAGTGTGTTGTTATATGTTGTAAGTGTGTTGTAAGTGTGTTGTTATATGTTGTAAGTGTTGTAAGTGTGTTGTAGATGTTTATGTGTTGTAGATGTTTTAAGTGTGTTGTAGATGTTGTAAGCGTGTTGTAGATGTTGTAAGGTGTTAGATGTTGTAAGTGTGTTGTAGATGTTTTATGTGTTGTAGATGTTGTAAGCGTGTTGTAGATGTTGTAAGTGTGTTGTAGATGTTGTGCGGTTGTAGATGTTTTAAGTATGTAGATGTTGTAAGCGTGTTGTAGATGTTGTAAGTGTGTTGTAAGTGTGTTGTAGATGTTTTAAGTGTGTTGTAGATGTTGTGTGTGTTGTAGATGTTGTAAGTGTGTTGTTATATGTTGTAAGCGGTACCCCACCTGGTGTACCTGAGTGGCAGTCGTTCACAAGACAATGGCTGGTGAACGGAAGTGAGGCTCTGGTCTACAGTCTCTACACTAAGTGATCCTTGTTAGAGACACCATGCGGAAGTGGTGGTGGTGGTGGTGGTGTGGTGGTGGTGGTGGTGGTGGGTAGTGGTGGTGGGTGGTGGGTGGTGGTGGTGGTGGTGGTGGTGGTGGTGGTGGTGGTGGTGGTAGGGGTAGTGGTGGTGGTGGTGGTGGGTGGTCGGGGTAGTGGTGGTGGTGTGGTGGTGGTGGTGGTCGGGTAGTGGTGGTGGTGGTGGTGGTGGTGGTGGTGGTGGTGGTGGTGGTGGTGGTGGTAGTGGGGTGGTGGTGGTGGTGGTGGTAGGGGTGTGGTGGTGGTGGTGGTGGTGGTGGTGGTAGTAGTGTGGTGGTGATGGTGGTGGTGGTGGTGGTGGTGATGGTAGTGGTGGTGGTGGTCAAGGTTAGTGGGGTGGTGCAGAAGTTGGTGGTGTGGTGGTAGCGGAGGCAGTTGATGATTGGTGTGGTGGTGGTGTGATTGGTGGTGGTGATAAAGAAGTGGTGTGTGGTGCAGGATTGAGGATGGGGTGGTGGTTGTGGTGGTAGGGGTAGTGGTGGTGGTAGGTGGTATTGGTGGTTGTGGTGATGGTGAAGGTGGTGGTGGTGGTGGTGGTAGTGACAGTGATGGTGGTAGTGACAGTGGTGATGGTGGTGGGGTGGTGAGGGGTGGTGGTGAAAGTGGTGGTGGTGGTGACAGTGGTGGTGGTGGTGACTGGTGGTGGTGGTGGTGGGTAGTGGTGGTGACAGTGGTGGTGGTGACAGTGGTGGTGGTGGTGGTGACAGTGGTGGTGGTGACAGGTGGGGGTGGTGACAGTAGTGGTGGTAAGATTGAAATTATCTCTGCTTATTACCTCCTCCTCCTCCTTCCTCCTCCTCCTCCTCCTCCTCCTCCTCCTCCTCTCCTCCTCCCTCCTCCTCCCTCCTCTTCCCCTCCTCCTCCTCCTCCTCCTCTTCATCTCCTCCTCCTCTTCCTCACCTTCCTAATCAACTTTTTCCAGCATTTATTTTAATATTTTCTTACCTATTCATATTCCTTCTTCCTCCTCCTCCCTGACCGTATCCAGGTGACATAAGGACCTAGAGCCACTTTCTACCGAGAGAGGAGGGAAGAGGGAGGAGGGGAGAGGAGGGGGAATGGAGAGGGAGGAGGGGAATGGGAGAGGGAGGGAGAGGAAGGGAAGGAGAGAGAGAGGGAGGGAGAGAAGAGAAGAGCTGTTGAGGCAAAACATTGTTATTCACAGTGCCAAGGTGACCGCCTGAGTGGTGGTGGTGGTGTGGTGGTAGCTGTTGTGGTGTTGGTGGTGATGATGCTGGTAATGCTAGTAGTTGTTGTTGTTGTGGTGGTGTTAGTGGTGGTGATGGTAGTTGTTGTTGTTGTGGTGGTGATGGTAGTTGTTGTTATTGTGGTGGTGGTGGTGGTGGTGGTGGTTATTGGCAGTACCACACTTCTTCCACCACCCTACGACCACCACACTACGACCACCACACCTCCACTATCAAACCACCACCACACCTCTACCACACCTCCACTACCACACCTCTACCACACCACCACAACATGACCCGTGAACACTGTGGCAACTTTCTACTGTGGTATGTCTGGCATTCGACCCTTTCTCTGGCACCTTGATTCTCTCTTCCTCCTCCTCCACCATCTCTTCCTCTCTTCCTTCTCTACCTCTCCCTCCTCTACCTTCTCCTCCACCTTCTCCTCTTCCTCTCCCTCCTTCCCTCCTCTTCCTCCTTCTCCTTCTTCACCTTCGTGTTAATTCTGTTCTAACTGGTTTTAAGTGAGTGTATCTTGTTCAGGTAAAGTCTCAGTGTAAATTTGTTATTAGTTTAGGCTGTTACTTTAGGGTTATTAGAGTGGTAATAAAAGTAACAAAAGTCATAGTAAGTCAAAAAGTTACGTTCATTCTTGTGTCTTACGAAAAATATTCTTGTTACGAGCTTTTGTGACTCTGGATTCAGTCTCGTCGCCTTTGGCAATCATAGACCCAACACCCGGGAAGGCTCTTTTGTTATGGCTTTTACGACCTAAACAAGTGAGCATCACCTGTTCGCCGCGGTTATGGAATTTATGGTTGTGGGTCAGTGCGATATGATCTGACTCCAGTTGAAAAGAAGTGGAAGTCATTGGGTACATTTATTATGAAGGTCACAATAGCATTACGTCCCGCCTCATGTAAAACAAATGAGCATCACCCTGCCCCTGGTTGTAGAATTTATAATTACGGGTCAGTGCGATATTATCAAACTTTACAATATTCCATAAAGAAAAATGGAGAGTTGTGGTATGAATACATTAAGAGGAAGACATCGACTGTGTTCTTATAACGGTTCAGGGTCTTGCTGTGTCATTAATACCACAATACTCGTCCCCCCGGCCTTATGAAAAACAAATGAACATCAGCGACCCTCGGCAAGATTGTGGAATTTATAATGGGCGAAGATGTAGGTCAACCAACTACCTCTGACATTCTATCGCATTATAATCTTAAAATTCTATACTTACACGTTTTATTTATAATTATATATCATTAAATTGGACCACATTATAAGCTTTTTGTATAATATAATAGATTAAATACCAACAGTAGGAAGGATTATATTTCTCTATAATTTGCTAGCTGGGTTGAATAGATCTATTGATATGGCAGAGGAACAATATAAGCCTCCCATCAATTTATCCTCCCATGAGACTCCCTAGCCAGATGGTGGAGTCTATGATGGTACAGATAGTGAGAGTGGAGGAGTCTTGAACAGAGAGAGATAGATGGTGAGGTGGCATTATGGGAATTTGGAAATAATTAATGTTTTATGCTGGAGTCTGATTGTTTATATGTGATTCTGAGTCTAAATGGTGGTGATTCTCTACACCACTCAGTATCTGGCAACATCACCCATCACCCCCAACATCACCTCGTCACCCCCAACATCACCCATCACCCCCAACATCACCCACTACTCCCCAACATCACCCATCACCCCAACATACCCACCCCCAACATCACCTATCACCCCAACATCACCCACTACTCCCCAACATCACCCACCCCCCAACATCACCCACTACTCCCCAACATCACCCACCACCCCCAACATCACCCACCACCCACAACATCACCCACTACTCCCCAACATCACCACCACCCCAACATCACCCACCACCCCAACATCACCCACCACCCCAACATCACCCATCACCCCAACATCACCCACTACTCCCCCAACATCACCCACCACCCCCAACATCACCCACTACTCCCCAACATCACCCACCACCACCAACATCACCCACCACCCCCCCAACATCACCCACTACCCCCCAACATCACCCATCATCCCCAACATCACCCACCACCCCCAACATCACCCACTACTCCCCAACATCACCCATCATCCCAACATCACCCACCACCCCCAACATCACCCACTACTCCCCAACATCACCCATCATCCCAACATTACCCACCACCCAACATCACCCATCATCCCCAACATCACCCACTAACCCCAACATCACTCACCACCCCAACATCACCCACCACCCCCAACATCACCCACTACCCCCAACATCACCCATCATCCCCAACATCACCCACCACCCCCAACATCACCCACTACTCCCCAACATCACCCATCATCCCCAACATCACCCACCACCCCCAACATCACCCACTACTCCCCAACATCACCCATCATCCCCAACATCACCCACCACCCCCAACACCCATCATCCCCAACATCACCCAACCCAACATCACCACCACCCCAACATCACCCACCACCCCAACATCACCCACCACCCCAACATCACCCACCACCCCCAACATCACCCACCACCCCCAACATCACCCACTCCACCCCAACATCACCCACTACTCCCCAACATCACCCACCACCCACCAACATCACCCACCACCCCCAACATCACCCACTACTCCCCAACATCACCCATCATCCCCAACATCACCCACCACCCCCAACATCACTCTCGTCACCCCCAACATCACCCACTACTCCCCAACATCACCCATCACCCCCAACATCACTCTCGTCACCCCATGAGGAATTTTTGGGGGAGTACTTAAGCTTTCTTCATGGACCAAGACCGGTTTGGCCTTCCTGACAGTACCTGGCCTTACCTGTGTTGATTAGTGCCCTCTGTGACGTGTTGTTGTTGTTACCTGTTGTTGCTACCTATTACTGTTGCTTGTGTTTTTTGTTTTGCTGTTTGATGTTCCTTTCTGCACTGTTGCCTTTGTTAATAGTGTAGACGATACTACTACTACTACTACTACTGTGTTTTAACATGGCCTCCAGCCTCCCCCAATAGCCACACCTTCGCCGTCATTTTATTGCCTTAAAATTGAATGTCCTAATACATAAGTAGCTACCCTGTCTGTGTTGAGTTAGTTAAGTCTCAGATCTATGCGGCATTCAGTGACTGTTGCCTCATAGTCAATATCTGCAGCTGTTGTCGGCTTTGGGGCCGATGCTCTCGTACCCTGAGGTAGAGCAATGCAGACCTAAGGAGAGAGAAGGACAGTCGACATCTCAATTAGGCTGTAACGTAACTTCTGGGCTGCTGCTTCTGTTCAGACAACACCTTGGCCAGTCTTGCGTAGAAACATCTTGCACTTGGTACCATCCTGCCAGAGGTCGTGAACACCAGAGGAGTGAAGCTGCCTTGATCAACATTCAGAATTATCTCCCCTACTCACGCCATGTTCTTGTCGTTCTCGTTCCTCCTGTGTGCAGCATCGAGAACTAGGTTATGTGACATGCGGCCACGGTGTCGAAAATCTTTGTCAAAAAGGCTCGCTATCCCCGCGTCCAGAATCCTCGAGCACTGACGTCCACACGGGCTTCGTTGGATGTGTTTGAAGTCCTGTGATGGAGATTCTCACCGTCCAATGAAAGGAGGGGCAGTTCCACCATGACATCATGGCAGATTTCCTTCTGTAAATTTGCTGTTAGATCCCTTACTTCGTCATGCCTCATGCATAAGAGGCCCCCTTTCATACACACCATGGCGTGGTCAATGTCCTAAGATGAGCCACACTACGCATTGGGAGGGCAAACCTTCTACTGGCCGACCTTACCTTAGAGCAATGGCATCTGTGAAATCTTGTTAATTAAGACTGAAACCTTTTGCCCTTATTGGTAACGTTGTTAGCTAGCTCGAGGTGCCCACCTCCTGTGCTATCTAATATACTATACAGTAGGACTAGGCGTGTGTGTGTGTGTGTGTCTGTTCTGGGCAGCCGAAACGGCACAGTCGTTTTTCATCAAACTCAATGGAAAAATCGCAAAAAATTCGTAGAGTGGAACAAACCTGGTCCCATGTCGATGGTTTCTTTAGGAAGGCATTAATTAACAATTTTATTTACGATGGAAAACGATGCAAGTCTACGGGCTTGGCGCACCCTAATTAACCATGCAAGTCTATGGACTTGGCACACTCTCATTCGCTGTACGCTGTCACGAGCGTTAAAACTTTCAAATGGGCACGAAGGTGCCCGCGATCACTTGTGGCTACTACTACTACTACTACTACTACTAATACAGTCCTAACGGGAAAATATTATTATATATTTTGTAGTCCCGTGTACACTCCCCTTTTATACCAAGCTCGTCACCACAGTGTAATCTTTCCTTCCTACTTTCACCGCTCTTATAGTAGCCTTTTAAGTAACAGTAACAAGGGAAATTATCTGTCTAAAATTCGTTGTTTTTTGCCAATGTTCATTATTTGTTTTGGTGTGTTATACTGGATGTCTGGTATATAGAAGTCCGGCTATGAGATGTCCGGTATAAAGACGGGGTTCCGGTGTGAGGGGATGTTCGGTATTACTGAGCTTCTTACCTTAACAAGTTACTGTACGCAAGCACCTGGCACCGGAAGACCAGTGGGTGGTCGGATACAAGAAACTTGCATTATCCGGTAAAACGAACGGGTAGGGGGAGGGGGGGTGGTAAACGTTACTTTCTCAGGGGGCCGGATCTTCCCTCCCCCCTCCCTCCAAACTTTCTCCCGCGAAATTCTCCCCAAGTCGACCGGCAGAACCCAAGCGTCATGTTTTATCACTTTTCTCCGTCATAACTCAACTGTTTCACTCCTCTAACACTGCCAAGATGGATCATTACGTCAATAAAACTTCACAAACCACTAAATTAATCCATTATTTTTACCCGGATAAAATCTTATGAACAAATTACTTATATTTTCCCCCCATTGTTTCGGTAGAGGAATTCCTTGACGGTCATATGGCAAACTTTCGCTTCAAAAAACACGTACAGTATATTGTATGAGGAAATATTGTAAGGGAATTATAAAGTTTGATTTGGTCTGAATTGGAAACTTTCATAACAACACGAAGCTCCTGCACTCAGCACATATTTCTCACCTCTCTCCCTCTCTCTCTCTCTTTCTCTCTTACTCTCAACAGGCAGCGTAGAAAATACTCATTTTAATAAGAGTAAGACTGAATAGTGAATAATAATTTCCACCGTGTTCTTAAATCAACCACAAGCTTAGTTTTCACGATACGTTGATGTCATATTGTATTAGTAACCTTTAATAACTAAGGTCTTTCATTGATGTCACAATGTCATAAATAAGTTAATTAAACGTGTATTTTAAATTAGTAATCACACTAGACATCACCAATTAAACATTATTAGATAAATTACATTACCTCAGGCTTCTCAGCTAGAAAATAATGTTGGCCAGACTGATTTAGATAGACAATTGACAAACTTCAAAAAATATTAAATGGGCTTATTTTTTTTATTGGTTCTATATTGCAAAGTTTGATGACTAATAAAGAAAAAATTTATTAACTGAAACATAGAATTTTATAGATAGACAAGCGTAAGGGCTCTTGAAAGCGGTTTAGAGTATAAACGCTTTCCAAATGCGCGTAATTATATAACACAATGAATAAACGAATGGAGAGTTTGTGTTTTATTTATTTACATTCTTACGTGTACAGATGGTGAATGTGAACATGTAAATGAATTAAACTTATTACTTATTAACATATTTCATCTTTAGGTGTACTGGAGAAAAAGAATATTATTTTAGAGGTGAATCCACTGCCAAGGTTAGTTTCACTGTCCTGCATAATATCTATCACTGCACTCTTCAAATAACTCTATAATCACCTATTACATTAAGTTATACTATAAATCTAATAAAATACTTAGGGAAATTACCAAAATAACGAGTCTCACTTGAATGGTTGTTACGGCACCTGAGTTATCGTGGTAGAGGTGAGGGAGGACCTGCCTGGACGGAGGGAGCACATAGTACCTTGTTGTGAGTGTGTGGAGGAGATGTTGGTGCTGTGTGAGTACTGTGGGAGGCAGGTGTTGGTGCTGTGTGAGTACTGTGGAGGCAGGTGTTGGTGCTGTGTGAGTACTGTGGAGGCAGGTGTTGGTGCCGTGTGAGTACTGTGGAGGCAGGTATTGGTGCTGTGTGAGTACTGTGAGGCAGGTGTGTTGTGCTGTGTGTGAGTACTGTGAGACAGGTGTTGGTGCCGTGTGAGTACTGTGAGGCAGGTGTTGGTGCCGTGTGAGTACTGTGAGGCAGGTGTTGGTGCCGTGTGAGTACTGTGTAATATTGTGAATCTCGTGAAATATACAGGTAAGGCAATTTTCTTTATTATGTTATGTATGTATGTATGTATGTATGTATGTATGTATGTATGTATGTAAAATATTTATACAGGATGTGAACGATATATTTTTATTTTTTGTTATCAGTTTATTAATTTATTTTTATAGTACCATTGTTCTGTGTTTGTCTGTTTCTTTGTTAGTCTTGGTTTTCCTCTTCCTTCTACCTTTCACCCCTCACCCTCTTTCCCCTCACCCTTCACCCTCTTCCCTTCACCCTCAACCTTCACCCTCTTCCCCTCACCCTTGACCCCTCACCCTTGACCCCTCACCTTCCACCCCTCACCTCCCTCCAGCCACCCCACCTTCCCCTCCTAACCCCCCCCCCCTCTCCACAGGACAGAGAGGGGGGGCTCTTGGTAAACAAAGGCATATCACGGTGTCTGGTGTGTGTCACGTTCTGAGGCTTATGTATACTCATCGTTAAGGCAGTGAGTCCCTGGGGAAGGAGTCCTAGGAGTCCTGATGGGGTCCTGGAGGGGGTCCTGGAGGGTCCTGGTGTGATCCTGGTGGGGTCTTGGGGGGGTTTCTGTAAGAGTCCTGAGGCATCCTTCCGTGTACCTGTATTTAGTGAAGGATATAAGGCAATGTTCTCTCAACCTCTGTGATGTATTTTAAGATTTATCAATACACGCAAAAAACAAAATCCTCTCGTGTTTATATCCTAGTACGATACGTTAGTCTTTTGTTTATATCCTAGTACGGTACGTTAGTCTTTTGTTTATATCCTAGTACGATACGTTAGTCTTTTGTTTATATCCTAGTACGGTACGTTAGTCTTTTGTTTATATCCTAGTACGATACGTTAGTCTTTTGTTTACATTCTCATTACTGGTGGTAGTGTATCAGACAATTTTTTCGTCCTGTTTACAGTTCTCAATACTGGGGATAGCACAGTGATCAGCCGCTTGTGTTTTGTTTATAAATACCGGGCAGGAACTCTTTAATCAGCTGTTGGGCTTTTGTTTACCATCAAAAATTGGCGGGAATCGGCTGTTTGTTGGCGGGAATCAGCTGTTGTTTAGCAGGAATCAGCTGTTGGTTGGCAGGAATCAGCTGTTGTTTCGTGGGAATAAACAATTAATTGGCGGGAAAACTGGTGGTGGTGATGTTAATATAGTAAATGTCCTTTAAATATTGGCGCGAAATCTGGGCCGCTTGTTGACCCTGACCTCCCTCCCCCCTCCCCCCCCACCCCCCCTGCTCCGTCCACTGCCCAGAGCCGCCTCACATGTTTACACAGGCAGCTGGTGCTTGATCGAGGTAGTTAGGTTGTTGTTGAAGCCAGATGCGGGGTTCTGACATCACCTCCTGCATACGGACGTTGGTTAATAGTCTTGTAACTTGAGTATTTGTTGCTTATACCTGCACTCTCTCTATCTCTCTCTGTTTATATACCTGACCTCTGTTTATATACCTGCATTTTCTGTTTATATACCTACCTGAGCTCTGTTTATATACCTGCAGTCTCTAGTTCATGGTAAACTATTTATGAACTTGTCTGATGAGTTTACTGAATACACCCCCTTCTCTCTCTCTCTCAAAATTTACGTCATTTGGTATTTTGTGAAGTCAGTAATTAATTTGTGACGTCAGCATATGTCATGTGACGTCAAAGGATGCTGTTAATGTTGGAAAGTGGTCGGTGACGTCACGAGAGGATAAAGTCACTTGTTTATGTTATAATCATAGTGGAGGACGCCTGGTACTCTCTCTCTCTCTGTCTCTGTCTCTGTCTCTTTATCTATTTATCTATCTATCTGTCATGTACTTTGTGTCTGTCTGTCTGTCTGTCATCACACAATAACTAGGAAATTAAAGCATAAAATCGACCAATAAAAAAAGCCTTAATTACCGAACCTTAATAAAACAACTTACAATAACAGTGGAAGATAATGACGTCACTGAGTCCAGGACAAGGGGCAGGAAATAGTCAAGATTCTTTTGTAAACACGGGGGTGAGGTCGTTTTTGTCGTGGCAGAGGTCAGGCAGAAGGACAAACTGCCTCCTCCTCCTCCTCCTCAATCTGCCACTACACACGAGGACTCAATCTATGGTTGTTAAGTCTGCCACACACCTCTAGTACTCAAATATTGGTCACTGAGTCTTGTCATATACACCCACACCCACACACACCCGCAGGACTCCAACAGCGGTGGTTAAGTCTGCTAAATATAGCGGAAGGTGGTAATTAGTGGTAAACGTTGGATGGAAACAATGTTAGCCGGACCTGCTAAATATAGCGGTGGTGGAGGAGAGAAGCAGTCCGTCTATTGAAGGGAATCGTGTTATTATTATTATTATTGTTTACGTCAAATGGGCAAAAAATTCAGTACATGACATGCTTTTTGCCCCAAGACACGCATCTCTACTGCCCCCTTGCCCATTAGACGCGCCCTAATATTGCCCTCCCTTGCCCATTAGACACGCCCTAATATTGCCCTCCCTTGCCCATTAGACACACCCTAATATTGCCCTCCCTTGCCCATTAGACACGCCCTAATATTGCCCTCCCTTGCCCATTAGACACGCCCTAATATTGCCCTCCCTTGCCCATTAGACACGCCCTAATATTGCCCTCCCTTGCCCATTAGACACGCCCTAATATTGCCCTCCCTTGCCCATTAGACACGCCCCTAATATTGCCCTCCCTACCCATTAGACACGCCCTAATATTGCCCTCCCTTGCCCACTAGACACATCCGACCCATAATCCTATGATAATCCGATCCTTCTACCCCCTCCCCCACCTTGGCTTAGCCAGAACCGTATTCCCTCCTAACCCATTCCCCTCCTACCCCTTTCTCCCTCCCTCCTCCCCACGACGAACCTTTCCTTTCACACACTATAAA
Source organism: Homarus americanus (assembly GCF_018991925.1). Taxonomy (NCBI): domain Eukaryota; kingdom Metazoa; phylum Arthropoda; class Malacostraca; order Decapoda; family Nephropidae; genus Homarus; species Homarus americanus. The sequence goes on from NW_024744357.1 coordinate 5,042,878, forward strand.
AAGTAACCTCCCCCCCTCTCCAATTTCTTTCCCTTCACCTCCCTTCCCCCTCCTCCTCCTACTCCTCTTCCACCTCCCCTTCCCCCCCTTCTTTCGCAATACAACCCTCCCTTCCTAGACAGACACAAGCCCTCCAGCCCCTCCCTCCCACCAGAACCTACATATGATCTTTCTAACAATCAGGGTGTTCAGGCGGGGTGGGAGGGGAGGAGGACTTCTCAGGTTACTTCTCCCTCTCCTCTCCTAAGCCCCCCTTCTTACATTTCTCTCAATTCTCCCACAATAATACACACACACACTTTCTTCACTCCACTAAGTCTACCTGTCTCAATTCTCCTTCTCCATTAATTCCCACATTTCTCTCACCTCTCACCTTTTCCTCACTTCTCACTACCCTCTTCCTTCTCACCCCCCCTCCACCCCCATCATCGCTCATGTCTCTAAATCTCTAACTATTTTGTCATTATTACGAATATTACTTTAGGCCCAATCGCTCAGAGTCGAGTACCTCTAATAATAATAATAATAATAATAATAATAATAATAATAATAATAATAATAATAATAATAATAATAATAATAATAATAATAATAATAATAATAATAATAATAATAATCTCTCAATTTAGTCACCCAAAAAAGTCCTGCCCATAAATGCTTCAGATTCAAGAGTCTGAATCTCGGGGATCATGGTTCGCGATCAGGACTTTTTTGGGTGACTGTACAGTCGGCCAAAGATGCACCGACCCCACCCTGAGTCTCGTGATCGTAATTTGACCTGGCAATACTTGGTAAAGGAAGGCTGTATGTAAAGGTGATTGGTGGATCTGTTTTTGGTTGTAATACTGTCAGGATAATTATTAAACAAAACCAAAGGTAGAATTAAATAAACTATTCATCATTATTTTAGATCATGAAAAGTTTCCACTTGTTCGTATATTTGTTTAAATAATGAAAAAAAAATTATATAAATGACTTGGCAACTCAACTACAACCACAGCTGCTACAAGATTCTCACATCAAATTTTCTTTATTTAAACAAATATACGAACAAGTTGTAAGGTTTCATACTTCTTAGTGATGTATAAGGAAGATTTACTGGCGTTATTGACTTATTGACACCTGGGAACAGACAGACAGACAGACAGAGATCAATCAAACAAGGGAAAAAAAAAGAGCTACCAATTGGAGGTCACGACGGATTATGTAGACGTCATCAGGTTACCATGACGACGCAATGACGCTATCGTGATGTCACCCGGTTACCATGACAACATTAGGACGCTACCCAGCCTCGACCACAACAACACCATGTATACACTGACACCATGTATATATAGATCTCCTTAGCTCTTATACATATACAACGTCTTATACATACATGTGTACCCCTTGTCGTAAACATACATGATATACAGTATACATAACAGCTGACCAAAAAGTGCTAATCACATTTTAAGAATTATGGTTTAACCCTTTTGAGAACGGTAGTTTAATTAGCACCTTATAGACAGTGGTTTAACATTCTGAGGTCGATGGTATTTAACTCTTTGGGGATGTTGGTTTAACACTGAGCATTATGGTTTAACCCTTTACAGGACGATGGTTTAAACACTTTGGGGTCTCCACCGTGGATCTCTGGGGACCTGTAGGAATAATGTTGGTGTTTTAGGGACTAGATAAGGGAGGAAATATATCGTAGGAGCCTGGAGGAAATATATCGTAGGACCCTGGAGGAAATATATCATAGGACCCTGGAGGAAATATATCGTAGGAGCCTGGAGGAAATATATCGTTGGACCCTGGAGGAAATATATCGTAGGAGCTTGGAAGGAAATATATCGTTGGACCCTGGAGGAAATATATCGTAGGAGCCTGGAGGAAATATATCGTAGGACCCTGGAGGAAATATATCGTAGGAGCCTGGAGGAAATATATCGTAGGACCCTCATCCCTGGAGGAAATATATCGTAGGACCCTGGAGGAAATATATCCCTGGAGAAATATATCGACCTGAAATGGACCCTGGAGGAAATATATCTAGGACCCTGGAGGAAATATATCGTTGGACCCTGGAGGAAATATATCGTAGGACCCTGGAGGAAATATATCGTAGGACCCTGGAGGAAATATATCGTAGGACCCTGGACGTAGACCCTGGAGGAAATATATCGTACCCTGGAGGAAATATATCGTAGACCCTGGAGGAAATATATCGTAGGACCTGGAGAAATATATCATGTAGGACCCTGGAGGAAATATCACAGGACCCTGGAGGAAATATATCGTTGGACCCTGGAGGAAATATATCGTAGGACCCTGGAGGAAATATATCAGGACCCTGAGGAAATATATCGTAGGACCCTGAGGAAATATATCGTGGACCCTGGAGTATATCTGGGACCCTGGAGGAAATATATCGTAGGACCCTGGAGGAAATATATCATGGGACCTGGAGGATATATCGTAGGACCTGGAGGAAATATATGATATATCGTAGGACCCTGGAGGAAATATATCGTAGGACCTGGAGGAAATATATCGTGGCCCTGGAGGAAATATGTCGTATTAACCCGTAGGAACGTAGGGCCTGGAGGAAATATATCGTAGGAGCCTGGAGGAAATATATCGTAGGACCCTAGAGGAAATATAATAGGGTAACAGTTATACGAGCACTCTCCCCCCATATGGTAGGTAGAAAGGGAGAAGGGAAGGCAATGGGTTGAAGAAGGGACGGATGAGAGGATTATCCCCTTCCCTCCCTCCCTCCCTCCCTCTTATGTCAAAGGAGGGAAGAGTCTAGATTACTCCCTCCACTCTACATCCTCCCTTTTCTTATCCCCCTTACGCATTACGTGGGTGAGGGAGGTAGGGGGAGGGGAGAGGGGGAGGGGAGGGGGGGAAGATTACCTCTCCCTCTCTTTATCTCTACACTTATACCCTCTCCAACCCCCCCCCCTCCCCTGCTCTATACACCGTTTCATACTCTAGTGGTTATCGGACAGGAGGGGAAGGGAGAGGAGGAGGAGGAGGAGGTGGATGGACAATGGAAAGGAGGGTTTGTTAAGAGCGGAGAAGAGAAAGGAAGAGAAAATACGTAGATCATAGATCGACAGATAATCAGATAGACAGACTTGCCTTTTCTAAAAAAAAACATTATCCTCTTCACTACTGAGCGACTCGTTAACCGCTTGGGCGATCGGTCACGTCTCTGTTACACACTGTTGGTAAGTACTGGGCATGAACTGGCTCCAGAATGTACCTGTTATGATGGGTTAGGTTAGGTTAAGTTCACGTTGTTAATCTAAAGGTAAAATAAGCTTAGAGTACCAATCTTCAGGTAAACCAAGACATTTCTTGTCAATTAGTCCAAATATCACCTTCCTTCTGTAATCTTATCACACATAACAACCAGACCTGTGTAACTACCACGTCATAATCCATTATTATTCACCAGGTAAGATTAGGTTCAGGTAACAAGCAGGTGTTGTAAATTAAAAAACAAACATTTCATCAATAACAAAATATAATTCAACTTGATTTATATACATTTACATAATTTACACAACTCTATTTTTACAGGAACATTTACACACATTTACACAGGTTTTTTTCTTAAAGCTTAGATGCAATAATGATATGAGGAATTTGTACAATAATGTGTTAAGGGGAAATAATTATAAAAATTAAGTATTTCTATTTAACAAAAACACGATAATCGGGAGTTTATGTAAAACATCTTTGGCACTCAAGACCTGGCACTCAAGACCTGGCACTCAAGACCTGGTACTCAAGACCAGGCACTCCAGACCTGGCACTCAAGACCTGGCACTCAAGACCTGGTACTCAAGACCAGGCACTCCAGACCTGGCACTCAAGACCTGGTACTCAAGACCAGGCACTCCAGACCTGGCACTCAAGACCTGGCACTCAAGACTTGGTACTCAAGACCTGGCACTCAAGACCTGGCACTTACAGGATACCTAAGTAACCACCGTACCGACCATTATTAGTGTGGTAGAATCACTTATAAAAACACCATCATTCATATTAGCTGTTTGCAAATCACTAATATTGTTTACATTAGACGTAAACAAATCCAGATTTCAACAGCACACAGATTAAAATGTTTATAAAAAAAAATCAAAATAATAATAGTTTAAATTGTTTATAAATGTTTACCTCATGAGATAATTGTTCTTTTGTTTACTCACATCAGATTGTTTACAAAGTTATCCTCCTCTATATTTTCAAACAATAGATTATAAGTTAAATTGTTTGCATGGTTCACTTTACTGACATGAAAACAATATTACGTGGAAACAATAGGTAACGTAGGAGAGTGAGAGAGGAGGGGGGAGGAAGAGAAAGTGAGAGAGAGAGAGAGAACAACTGATAAATAACAATAATAATAAATTAGGTTAAAAATATAAATAAACAGAGAGAGAGAGAGAGAGAGAGAGAGAGAGAGAGTATGACTCGCTATTCACAAAAATAAACACAGTAATATACAGATCTAATTCCTTATACACACAAATTATGGCACATTTTACTGTCTATTCTGTAACCCCCTGTCCATCACCGTCCAATACTCCTTTCTGTTCAAGTGTGTCCGGTTTACAGTATTGTCCAATGCCTCGATTTCTGTCTATTGTACTGTCAAGTTGTTCATATTCTTCTGTTGTTTATCTGTCTAAAGCACTGTTGTGTTCACTGTTCACACAATATTTAAGATTGTCCCTGTCTAAATAATTATCTCCGTTTCTGTCAGTATCCAACCATTTCACTGTCCAAAATTGCAACAAAATATTGATCATCCCAAATCTGCAACTATTTACTCGGTTTCACTGTCATAAAACTGCAAAACGTTCTTCATTTTCTGTCAGTTATTACAAAGTTTTATCCATTTTCTGTTTTGTAATAATTATCTACCATTTCAATATACCAAATAGCACAATTTAAGTATCCAATAATCACAGTCTGATCATTTGTGTCTGCAATTGCAAAGTTCACTCAACAGTTGCCAACTTCTCACTGTTTAAATCTGCTAAATTATTTCATTTCAATATCTAATGTTGCAAAAATTCTCTCCACTGTCCAGATGGAGAATTGTTTACTCTATTGTTTATGACTTGTATGGCCGTCATGAACATAAACAGTGTGTGCCTGTTGAGGTCACTGGTGGACCTGTGGTGACCTGTAGCCGCTGTCCAAGTGACCTGCAGATGCCACAGATGCGACTGACTGCCTTGACCCCTTTAATGTGGTTCAGTCGGTCAGATCGTTTCTTTGGTGCCATGACTTGGTGACTTGACCACAACTGTAACACATTTGTTGTGACCTGTAAGGTCTTCACTTCCTGAGACACCTGTGCTCACTTCCTGGACCTGTGCATCTTCCTGGTTTTGAGCAGCAGGTGGTGTAGGGCGACCATAGCGTCGTCCAGTCCCTCGCCCGTCACGGCGCAGGCGGCGGCCACAGCCCAGGGCTGGCAGTGGGGTAGGTCTGTCAGGCCGAGAGACTTGGCCAGCTGCTGGGTGTCTTTGGCCCCTGGCAGGTCCTGCTTGTTGGCCAGAACCAGAAGGGGCGGTCGGGCCCTGTTGAGCGCCACACACTCACTACTCTGCTGCCGCGTCATTCTATGTAGCTCCAGGCGGGCCTCCTCCAGGCGGTCCATACTGCTACTCGAGTCCACCACGAAAACAAGAGCGTCCGTGGCCCTGGTGTATGACCTCCAGAGGGGCCTGACCCGCTCAGCGCCCCCCACGTCCCACACCAGCCAGTGGCCTCCCCCACACCGCACCTTCTCACAGTTGAAGCCCACAGTGGGCACGGCGTTCACGTACTGGCCGTACTTGAGCCTCAGCAGCGCCGTCGTCTTGCCGGAGGAGTCGAGGCCGACGAGGACTACGTGTGGCGGCCCGGTGACCAGCGCCACCAGCCCCAACACCAGGGACTGTGCCGCCTCCATCACGCGACTCACGCCCATACTGTACTGCCACACAAGTCACCAAGCTCCTGAAGTAGTCGCCTGCACCAGTCAGATCACTTCACAACTTCCTTATCAACACAGTCTGGCACTATGTTAATGTTGCCTGAAGAAGAGACGCGGTGTTTACTGTGCCTTCAGGGTCAAGTGATAAAGCTGGAGACTCAAGAGGAGACACAACCAACCTCTAGCGTGTGCAGCTGGCTACTGTCGCCTGGACGTGCGTGCCGTGCAGAGTGAGCCAAATACGGACGCGCGTGAGTTTCTACTACGAGTTGTCAGTTAGTCGTATCACTGCGGGAACCTGATGAAGATCGTGAACCTTTATACAAGTATACTTTACTAACGACCAACATTAGATCTTATACAAAACTGAGTATCGCTTAATATATTTGATCAAAATATCACTATTATTGTAAAAGAAATTATTCGGAAAATTAGTCCCGGTTACTTCTTTCTCTCGACCAATCATATATCAGTATGAGAGCGGAGGGGCGGAGCCAGAATACCCAAACATTCCCACGTGTTCACATACAAATTAATATCATCCTCAAGTTGACGCTCAGGTAGTGAACATTTTAACACACTGAAGTTAATTGTTTTTATCTTAATATGTTGATACAAATTTAAGATATTTAATTACACTCGTGAAATTATGAATTATAATAGTGATATGTTTGGAGATCAGAATTAACAGAACATTATGACAAGCACTGGGAGTTATATAGTGTGTGTGTGTGTGAGTGTGTGTGTGTGTGTGTGTGCGTGTGTGTGTGTGAGTGACCATAAGCAAAGATAGCTATCACAGAGACAAACAATATGAACAAAATCAGGGAGTTCACAGGACGACACACCACACGCGTTTTTACAAGTGGTGTTCCTATCCCGGGTTGCTAGGGTCGACCACCTCCCCCTACCCCACCCCTCATACCCCACCCCCCTCATACCCCACCCCTCATACCCCACCCCTCATACCCCACCCCTCATACCCCACCACCATAAACACCCAGCACACCGGGTGGGCGAGTGTGGGTGAGAGGTGAGGGTGGATGGTGAATAAATGTAAGTGGTGGTGGGTTGCGGGGTGGGTGGGTGGGTGGGTGGTGGGTGGGTGGGATGTTAATATCTGGGTCTGGGTCTGCCTGAAAATGTTATCGCGACTTCTGTGAAAGGGGTTACCATCGTGGCAGTAATTCTTTCCACTTCAAAAATATATTATCTATGTATCTATTTTCAGCGCTCCCCCTTAAGGAAATGTCCGTTTTCTATGAGAATTACTATATTCAATGATATACTATACTATTTATCCGATTTTTCCGTGATTTTACGTAAAAACAGCTGTAACTCGGTAATGTGCGTAACTCTCACCAATATGTCAAGGGTTCGAGCCTCGGCCCGGACACACGTGAGAAGAGTGTTATCCAGTGTGACCCTCAGTACCAAACACCACAAGTTTCCCATCTCCGGTTTCCTCCTGTAGTAACACTGGATAGGTATTGAACATTATATCAAGAAAGAAATAAAAATCGAACATCAGGAACATGAGTCTGTGGTGGTCGCTGTGTTAGGGAACTTGGCATTAAAATGCTTAATTTGGTGATGACTCAACGGATTTGGCAATGATGTACTCATGGGACCTAACTGGGAGGTTTTATAGTTATGGGTTTGGTTACAACAGGGACCAATTTTCAAACAAGTCTCGTGAAAAATAAATGGGTTATTTTATTTCACCTGGTGGATAAGGGTGAGTGGAAAGTGTTTTAGAGATGCAGACATTGAAATTTTCTTCTTAAACTGGCTATTAAAACTACTACTACTATCTTTTTTTTAAATAGCATTCTGCCTCCCCCAATAGCCACACCTTTGCCGCTAATTTATTACCATAATATTAAATATCCTAATACAAATGTAGCAACACTAGCTGAGTTAGTTAAGCTATGCGGCATTCAGTGACTGTTGCCTCATAGTCACACATACTGAACCACTGATAGCCAGGGCCTAGAGGAGACTGCTGTGATGGTAACTGTACTGCAAACATCATTGGAGTGTGCTGTAAAGAGATCAATACTCTCTCTCTCTCTCTCTCTCTCTCTCTCTCTCTCTCTCTCTCTCAGCACTACCAGGTAACCCAGGATTACAGAGATCATTAACTGGGGCGTAAATCCCGGTATTAGCGACAAGAGGAAGGGCGGGATTAGCTGTTGTTTTGGTTGTGAGCAGCTGACGGACGCCACGACCATGCTGTTGTTATTGTTGTTCTTGGTCTTCAGTGAGAGAGATGATGACTATTATTTTTATTAATGTTTATATAATAATTGTCGTGAAAAAATAATTACATCGATAAGTTTTCATTAATATAAAGAATTCGAGTCATTATTTCTCCGACAGAGGTAAGATCCAATTTACATGACCAGCTTAAAAAGATCCCGAAGATTTAAATCATTAAGCTCAAACGGTATTAAAGCCGTTATCAGTCCCCCAGAACGAGGCAAAAGGCTCTCATGTCGAGTAAAGTGGTATTAACGAGATAACTAAGGACGGATGAGGGGATGAGAAACATTAATACGATAATAGTAAACAATTTAATCTTTAATATCGCCTCCTAAAAAACACGAAAAAAAGGCGTAAATTCCAAGAACTAAAATATAAACGAATGAACATTAATTACGTAGGAATAAAATAATTCACAAAAATTACAACGCAAATGACCGAAACCCCCCAAAAATATCTAAACTATATGACGATTTATGTAGGTAGAGACGCACATTATTGCCCTTTATGTATTTTTTTCTTAACACCTTTTTAATTACCCAGCTCTCTTACCTAAAAAAAATTCCTACAAATTAATATGTCCAAAGATACTATTTATCAACCAGACAGACAAACAGACGGAGAGAGATAGACAGAGAAAGACAGACAGACAGACAGACAGACAGACAGACAGACATGCACTGCTGTAGGGAGGGAGGCATTTCACCCACACGTTAAAACTTTTCCTTAGCCACCATTCCCTTCAGTCCTACCCCCCCAGTCCCCACCCAGTCCTACCCCCCAGTCCCCACCCAGTTCCTACCCCCAGTCCCCACCCAACTACCCCATCCACCCCTACCCCACACATTCACCCCACTAATCCTGCCCATTCCTTTCAGCCCAACCCTGCAGTCCCCACCCAGCCCTACCTCCCATTCCCCACCCAGCCCTAACCCCAGTCCCCACCTAGCCTTAACCCCCCAGTCCCCGCCCAGCCCTACCCCCAAGTCCTACCTCCCAGGCCTACTTTTTTATTTTGTAGAGAAAGGAGGGGTGAAAGAAGATTAGAGGTGGGGGAAGGAAGTTGTAGTTCGGAAATTGAAGAAATTTAGGAGGAGGTAAGAGAGGGCGTGCTGACCGCCTAGCTAAGCTAATAGTGTGTTAGGGTTGTGTCATGGGTTAGTTATTGTCTGTCGGTACAGGCACTAGACAGCCTACCCTGTCCCATATATGGGTGTTTTAAGGGCCTTATTTCATATTCCGCCGACCCTACTGGCGGATGCTGGTCTAGGGGGTTGTCTATTGCCTGGCCGTGTAGATCGGGGGTGGTAATGGACCTTTTGAGATTTGGTAACTTTTTGAGAACCGTGTATGGTTGTTGTCGTTATCTGGTGGGAGTCTTTGAAGGAGTTCTTGCTCTGATCGTTCTATCTTTTGCCAGATTCTGCTGGCCAGGGTGCGCAGCTGCTGGTTGATGGGTTTCATTCTCAGGTCTCTATGTATCTCGCTGTGGTTCTGGTGAAGGGGTATCTTTCACCTGTGACGAATCTTAGGGCTTCATTTTGGACCACCTGTAATTTTAATATTTGAGTGGTGCTCATAGTATGAAGAGGTACTGCTGGGTAAGTTAATATGATAAGTGATGTCACCAGCCCTACTCACCCAGTCCCAAAGTCTAGCTACGCCACTGGTTTTTCTCACTTACCTATTTTACTGTATTGGGCCCTATTCTGTCTGTCTGTCTGTCTGTGTATCTAGCTATCTCTAATATCTATCTATCTATCCGTCGTACGGGGTTGTGGCAGCCAGTGGGAGGTGAGGTGAGGTGAGGGGTGCTTGGCGGGTTTGTTTACATTCTCGTCACCCGACACCACTGAGGGAACATGACTCTCTTTCTCAGTGGTAAGAGGCTCCCACCCCCGCGCTTAGTACTAACCCTCGGATACTTACTGAACTCTTGTTTATAGGTGTGTGATGAAAGCAGGAGGAGTCTTAAAAGATTATGTAATGGGTAAACATGGTTCAGACGAGTGCCGTGTAAACAATGGCATTTCTAACCACACCCTACAAAATACAGTGTATTTAGCAAATGCTGCAGCTGCTGAGAATTGGGAGGGGGGGCGGGGTTTACTACTAAGAGCAGAGACGTTACCGAGAACAAATTCCGGCTTGAAAGTCATGTACACTAATTGTGACACGTTCCTTGATAAGAGAGAGGAGTTTGAAACACTACTGAAGGTAAATCAACCCGATATAGTGGGTGTTGTAGAACTGTTGTACAAGAACAGGAGAATCGACCCAGAGAAATGTGAGTTCAGTATTGACAGATATGACTTCTTTACGAACCGTTCTCAAGAAACCTGCAAGAGGGGTGTCGTTATCTATGCTAGGCAAGACCTTAGAGCCAGCCAGGCGAGGGTACAGGGAGAGGATGTTTCTGAAGAGTCCAAGTGGTGTAAAATTAAATTAAAGGGAGGGGACTTACTTATCGTCGGGTGTATCTACAGATTCCCAAACTGTAGCTTACCAAACCAAAGGAACTTAAGAACCTGAATAGACAACGCGGTGATGCTCAACCCTAGCCACCTCCTTATCATGGGGGACTTTAACTATGGCGACATCGACTGGAGAAATGAGTTCACCCCAAATAACTTCAATAACCCCGCTACTCTTTTTCTCGAAACTCTGAGAGGTAATATTATGTTCCAACATGTTAAAAACCCGACGCATTACAGAGGGGAGCAAACACCCAAGCCACTAGACCTCATCATAACAAACGAGGAGGGTATGGTGGCCAAACTGGAACACCTTGCCCCAGTTGGCACCAGTCACTGTTGCTTAGTTCACGACTAAACCAGGCCAAGGTGCAAATATTACAAGGGAAATTACGACGGGATGAGGGAGTAGATGGGGAGTATCCACTGGCCTGACTCACTAAGGTATAAGAACGCAGACACTGCGCTGAATATCATATCCAGTAAAGTGAACCATTTGATCGAGAATTATATACCCAAGACCAAACCCATTGCCTCCAGGAATACAAGGAGACCACTACACATGAACCATGCGGCGGTCGACAAAGTTAAGAAGAAAACCCAGAAATTCATGGCGTGGGTTAGGTCACTCGATGAGCAAGACAGAAGGATGTATGCAAGAGCCAGAAACCAAGCAAAGTCATGGTAGAAGGGCTGAAAAGGAGTTCCAGAGGCTGGTTGCAAGCGAGGTCAAGTCAAACCCAAAGGCGTTTTACCGCTATGCAAAGTCGAAATTAAAAACGCGAGTAGGAGTATCAGACCTGAGGCTTGAAGATGGTAGTTATGCAGATTCTGACCAGAATAAAGCTGAGGCATTGAACAGCTTCTTTTCCTCGGTGTTCACAAGAGAGGATGCAACTAACCTTCCTGCGTTTGAGGACAGACGGTTCGACACAGCACTGACCCACATTGTGTTCACAGAAGAGGGTATAAGAAATAAACTGTCCAACCTAAAGGTCCATAAGAGTCCCAGACCTGACATGATGCGTCCCAGAGTGCTAAGAGAGTTGTGCAGTGAGCTTGCTGAGCCCCTTAAGATCCTGTTCTGTAAATGCCTCGATTTGCAAAAGGTTCCCAGTGATTGGAAAATGGCACATGTGAGTCCTATCTTCAAGAAGGGCGATCGTCACTCCACGAACAACTATAGACCGGTGAGCCTGACCAGCATAATATGTACAGTACTTGAGAGCATTATAAGAGATGCCATGATGGAGCATCTACTACGAAACAACCTTGTAAAGGATTGCCAACACGGTTTTATGACGGGGCGTTCCTTCTTAACACAATTACTCAAGGTACTGGATATTTGGACACAAATTCTGGAACAGGGTGGTAATATCGACAATATTTTCCTAGATTTTGCCAAGGCATTCGACAGTGTACCCCATGGAAGGCTACAAATTAAACTGGAAGGGTACGGAATTCGGGGAAATGTCCTAGCTTGGATCGGAGACTTTCTACATGACCAAAAGCAGTGTGTGGTGATTAATGGCACGAAATCATCATGTGTACCCGTCACAAGCGGGGTACCACAGGGCAGTGTACTGGGCCCGCTGTTGTTTGTTTGCTTCATACAAATGTTTGCGGATGACGCCAAGCTATTTCGGGAGATTAAGAACCAAGCAGACTGTGAATAGCTGCAGAAAGATCTCTGTGAGCTTAAAGAATGGTCGAAGAAATGGCTGCTAAGATTCAGTGTTGCGAAGTGTAAGAGGCTGTACCTGGGAAGTACCAACGGTACGAAGAGACTGCATTAATTGAGACAATGTGAAAAGGACCTGGGTGTGTATGTTGGCAATGAGCTGAAGTTCTTGGCCATTGCGAGAAGAAGGTGAATGAGGTAACTAAATTATTAGGTCTTATAAGAAGGTCGTTCAGGTATGTAGACACTCCGTCCCTCGTAACCATTTTCAGTAGTGAAGTGCTTCCCCTTCTGGAGTACTGTCACTCCGTCTGGTCCCCGAGATATGCTAGGGACTGTCAGTTGATTGAAAATGTCCAAAGGAGGGCCACCAGATTGGTGCCTGCACTACAGCACCTCAGCTACCCAGAGAGATTAGAGCGCTTGAAATTGCCTCTTGCTTATACTGCAGACGAGCAAGGGGGGACCGAATTGAGGTGCATAAACATCTCAAAGGGCACTACTCAGTCGAGTGCCCTTACCTGGAGCTGGCGGACGCTCGCCCCACAAGGGGGTCACAGCTCAAGGTTGAAGAAGCTGCAAGCCTAGAAAATTGTGAGGGGTAACTTTTTCGGAGTGAGAGTTGTGAACTCTTGGAACAAATTGCCTGAGAGTGTTGTGAGGGCACCGAGTGTGAGCTCTTTTAAGACCAGACTTGACAAGCACTGCAGCAGGTTCAGATACCCTGTACATTCAGGAGCCAGTTCATGCCCAGTACTTGCCAACAGAGCGTAACAGAGACGTGACCGATCGCCCAAGCGGCTAACGAGTCGATCAGTGAAGAGGATAAAAGTAAAAAAAAAAACAAATTAGAGTTTTATGCACACTCCATATACTCAAGCATATATATATATATTTACTTAAACATAATACACGTACTTAAATATACATACCGGTATACACACTCAAATACATACGCACACTTAAGTCAGGTTTGGTTAAATTAGGTTAGTTTCGTTTAGGTTAGTTCATTTTCGTTAGATTAAGTTAGTTTAGATTAGTTTATACTAGTTTAGGTTAGGTTTGGTAAAGTCCTCGCTAAAATACACCTCGCCAAAAAGACACCAGAAGAAAAATATCTCCGCTGGTGATGAAACAGCCGGCTCCCTCCTCAACGTTCAGCCTTTGTCACACTCCACCCTGTGAGACGGACGTGTGACGGGGCGGGAGACTTTGATCATCACACACGCGGCAGAACCTTTGAGAGGAAGTGTGGGAAATGTTTCTAAAGACATCTCTCTGTTCTTTCTATAACCTGCCGAGTACCGATGGAGTAGTGAGGAAAATGGGAGGGAGGGGAAGTTATTGGTGAGAGAGAGAGAGAGAGAGTGAGTCAGTCTCCATACAAGTTCACAGTAGTATAGCTTACGTGTACATCGCCAATATAGGTATACAATATATATATAGACAGTATAGCTTCCGTTGTTAGGTTAGATTAGGTTATATTTGAGTAATCTAGGTTAAGTTTGGCTGATTCGTTGTCCCGTTTGTGAGTAGACAGCATAGCCCAGCCGAACTTAACCTACTCTCAGCCAGGATAGATTTAAATTAGGTTACGTTAGGTTATTTGGTGTGGTCCCAGAGTTATTATTAGAGAAATGTGCTCTAGTGGATTAAACCTAGCTGGCAGGCGGTAGAGACACTGTAATGACTATAGGAGGCAAAGAAACATTTAAATTAAGTTCTTTTATTTCTATTAACTTTCTATATATATATACAACTATTTACAGTTTATATTGTGAAAGAAACGCAGTGAAATGATTTTGTAGTGGTGTCTCCAGTGATAGTTATCTTGGCAGGGTGAGGGAGACAGCGGCCTCTTGATGACGAGATAACAATAAGATCTCACCACAAAGGTTCGTCGGTCTCGTGGAGCTGCTCTGAGTCCACCTGGGTCCTCCTCACCCCACCTTACTAAAGACATCAATGTTGTAATGAGACTATGCCTTACTTAAGTAGATTATAGATATGTTAAAATAGAATCCATCTAATGATTTTCTGCTTTAATTTTGTCTTGTAACTGGTGCTACGTGGACGCTTCAAGAAAGTTAAGATTATTGACAGTCTCATTTTGATGTTATGTGTTAGCTAAAGTTAACCAGCTACAGTATTAGTACAGTATTCTCACATCTATTGTTAGGAGGAATATTGATCGTGCGACCCTCTCAGAATGTTAGAGTAGAGCCTGATCACGGGACAGATAGCGGATTAGCAATACAATAGGGATGACCAGCCGACCAGACCATGGTACAGGAGTGTAGGAAGGATCCGTTATACTGTATATTTCCTTACCTTAATTTTATTTTATCTGGTTAAAATTCAAGCATATATACAGTATATTCACCAAGGATAACAAAAAAGGGAGGAGTAAGGTCAAAGTGCTATTAAAGATTAGCTTGGATTTTATGGGGTTTAATTTTTTTATGTTAGTTTAAGTAATGCTACAGGATACAGAAAGTTTTGGTTTGTTTTTCAAGGCTTTTTATTTTATTTTACCCTGTATAGTAATTTCACCTTATATAAAGCAGCTAGCTTATAAAAATACATTACCATACTAGATAAGATTTACATTATTCCCCCGCCTATTTATAGACCGTAATTTCGTAGACTTAAACCCAATACTATTCATTAAATGCCTAAATAAATGTTGGTAGTTTATTATATACCGTATACTGTACATGTTTATTAAAGAAGGGATACAGGTCACAATATTCCCTTTTTTATGAGGGATGCCATTGGTTTTTTACACGCAGCCATGTAAAGTTATCTTAATTTCAACTCTTGTGTATATTGTATGTCCAAAGGCTCAGAATTTATTACAGTATTTTCTTGTATAATGTAATTGTTTAAGATAATTTCCAGACTTAAGATGGATGCTATTCTTTCCATATTTTGATCGAGGTTTTTATTCGAAAGCATAAGACTTGTTTTAAATTCATTATGTGACGTGGCATTATGAATTGACTTTAAAACTTTTAATTCATATACATACGGTGAATTAATAAAAAAATCTCATTTCACAAAGGAGACAAGTACCTCTCATTGCTCTCCCCATGCACACACACACACACATAACTGTATACACAAAAATTATCAAAAACACTTACCAGTATTTTTTATTTCATCTAGACCCTGTAAAAATTTTAAAGAATCTTAAGTTCTTCATTAGGTTTATTTTTAAGTTTAAACACAAGAGACTGAAACACAAAAATAGACATTAGTGAAGGTTATGTCAAAAGAGGTGAAAGATTTATTTTATATAAATATTTGTTCCATATAAGACAAAAGGAAGCAGAGAGTTGAGAAGGAAACATTGTACAGTATTTCTCTCACTGAGTTCAGTTACATCCAGAAATTTTAGCTTCTTTTTATCAGTATAATTTGCATGCGTGTATTAATCAATTTATTAATAGCAAGGCTTTCTCTTATATGCCATAGTTCATAACCCTCTCCATAGATGGCAGTTTTCTCAAATATATTGTAGTTCATAATTTCCTCCATAGGTGGCAGTGCTTTCTCTACCTTAGCAGAGCCATAACTAGAGTGAGTTCGGTCAACTCGGTGACATACAGGTGCCAAGTTGTTACTCAGCTGATGAAGAAGTTTGCGCTCATACTGTAGAGGATGATGATATTTAGTCAGCAAAATTGTCATATATGTTTACAATTGGATAAGCATACAGTATTTATAAACTCTGTGGGTAACAGCCCGAGATGACTTCCCACCCGCAGAGTAACAACATGGTGCCTGGTTGGCCAAACTCTCTCTATCTATGGCTCTGTACTTTGTTTTTTTGCAAAATATATGGCCTCCAGCCTCCCCCAATAGCCATACCTTGGTCACCATTTTATTACCTTAATATTCAATATCCTAATACATAAGTAGCTATCCTAGCTGTGTTGAGTTAGTTGAGCCGCAGATCTATGCGGCATTCAGTGACTGTTGCCTCATAGTCAATATCTGCAACTGTTGTCGGCTTTGGGGCCGATGCTCTCGTTCCTCTGGGGCAGAGCAAAGCCTTTAAATTTTTCTCTCACTAAAAATCACTTATAGGTAAGATTAAAAACATCACAATTATCATAATTATTTTATTAATTTCAGTTTTAATAATAATTTCCCTCTTTAAAATCTTAATACTGTACTGTACTGTACTGTACTCCCCATTGTGGTACGTCTCCAGTACTGTATATCTGTACATTATATCTTCAAATTTTTAACAGAAGATAAACTTTACAAAAATATCAAAAGAATTCTACACAGACAAAAAACTATATGAATTATTTATAAATAAATATGCTTTATATATTGTACGAGTTGACGGTCACTATTTTTTTTAGAAAAAGGCACTTCAACAAGTACAGTGTGTGCTGAATTTCACTATGAGTCATCTGCTTCCATCTTCTGATGTCATCACCAATATGGCTGACGTTTCCTCAGAACCACAAATAATTTGACTTATCACGACTGAAGCACGATGGTTTCAACTTTAATTTTAAAACAAAACATATTGTAATGGCATGACAGAGTGTGTTGAATATGTTTCCCCAGAACCGTCAACTCGAACATTCACCATAGAGTATTTTCACATAAGAACAAAAGAGTTATGGTTACATTAATTAACCTGAGCAAAGGTAAACAATGATGCAATATTACGTAAATGAGTCAAAAGTCCAGCTTCTGAAGGTAATCATGTCATTGTAGTGGCAGGCAGGTGTAGTGCGGGTCTCTGTGTTCTTATCATCAAAGACGTCCCAGAGAGCCCTCCGGACCCGCACAACAAGAGCTGGACGGCTTCTGAAATTTAAAGGAATGAACCTCTGTGTTATAGCCGTATATACTGAAAACAAATATTGTATGATAGAAGATATTTTTCTTAATATAGTACAGAATAGGACAGTACAGTACAGTACATTTATACTCCAATCTGTGTTAGATATGGAATATAAGTTTTCCAAATAATACTGTACAACAAAAAAAACCTTGGTACACATCACTGAAGATCAAGTAATACTGTGAATAAGTTGTGTAACTCATTTTAAACTTCCATAAAAACTTGTGAGAACATCTTAAAAATTTTAGAAAAGAAAAAGTATATATAAATTCATATTTTGTATTAAAAAATATTCAAGTTTTATACTAGATACTGTTTTCAATTTTACAGAGAAACTTTTACAAATAAGAAACTCAATAAACAAATAACAACTTACAAATTTTTGTACCGGTACTTTCGTGTGAGCTTCGCGCACTTATCTTTGAACGTCTGACTACCAACAATAAAGACGAACACTAGACTTGTCCGCTTCTCTATGAGATCGTCGATGCTGCTGGTGTCAAAGCCCACCATGTCCCTCTCAGCATGAAAGAAGAGTCTCTCGAGCTTCTCACATTCTATCAAGGCCTTAAAGATGGCTGTCCCAGGAGCAAGGTAGTTTTGCTCAATTCTGGAAAGGATTACAATAACTCGGTTTAAATAGTTAAAAAGAGAAATAATAACTGTCCAAATCTAGAAAAACTGATAATACAAAATTAATTTTCCAACTGTTCATTACAACATAACAGATGAATGAAGAAATATTGAATAAGGAAAAATTTTACATCAGTACAGATCAGAACAACCAATACG
Organism: Homarus americanus; assembly: GCF_018991925.1. Lineage (NCBI taxonomy): Eukaryota > Metazoa > Arthropoda > Malacostraca > Decapoda > Nephropidae > Homarus > Homarus americanus. The sequence goes on from NW_024744357.1 coordinate 5,060,955, forward strand.
ATGAAAAATAGGCAGCAAAATGTCCGACTGATTGGTGAGAGAGATTAACGGCAGCACAGTATTGGTAAAAGACAGACAGACAAAAGGGGTAACAGTGAATGAATACAACTAAAGAATACACCTATAATACAATCTAATGTTCGTAGGGTATACTGATGATTGCACCAAATTGTGACATTACCTTAAGTGGACAAGGTTTTTGCAGAAGGCAAGTGCTTGTGATAAGTGAGATATATAACAACATATCCCTGAAGGTCCCAAGTGTTTCAAACGGAGGAATTCCAATTCCGTACATCCTTTGGCTATCTGAAAAAAGGAAAGAAAACCAGAGTTCCTAGTAAGAGATTCGTCTTCTCAATCAATTTAATTTCTTTATTTCAAAACTACAGGCACCTGTAATGTACTGTATACTATACAGAACATAAAAAACAATTATTTAGAAATAATAATATACTGTACTGTAAATGAATAGCAGCCTTTCTAATTGCAAGAGGGTACATAAAGACATAAGAATGGAGGAAACTGCAGCGGGCCATACTGGGCAGTCCCATTTACACCCAACCCCTATTGCTCATATATCCATCCAACCTATGTTCGAAGTTACCCAGCGTATTCGAGTTAATGATGATGTTTGGTAACTTGCTCCACTCATCCACTACTCTATTTCCAAACCAATGTTTACCTATCTCGCGCCTAAATCTAAAGTCGTCTAATTTAAAACTATTGTTACGAGTTCGCTCCTGGTTGGATAGTTTGAGTACCTTTGTTATATCAAGTACCTTTGTTATATCACCAGTGCCCATGATACTGAAAGATTCAGTAATGTCAAGTGTGAGAAGACCGGAAGTGAGGATAAGCAAGACATGAGTTATGTGTGGCAGTTGTGTTAGATCACACATGCTAACTCTGTAGTGTACTAGCTGTGTATACATGAACAACTCTGTACTTTCAGTGTAGCACAGTATAGTACATGAACATCCCTGTACTATCAGAGTACAGTAGTACAGTTTTGGGATAGACTGTCTTGTAACACTATTACATTCATTTTGTCTCTTAGTGGGTCTGCCTACTTAATTATCTGCTGAAGAAAACTGTGTTGATCAGGGTTGCCAGGCTTATTTTTGTTCTCCCACCGAGGACTCCACTACACCATTCTTGGTCGAATTACATTGACTTCCACTGACTTTTAAGACAGTAATATTTGGTGAGCCAAGTATTTGGCCGACCTACTAATTCCACTGACTACACATTCTGAAATGACTTTGCGTAGTAGTGATGGTCCTTCACAACTTGAGGAGCCTAGAGCAATACGGGAATGTTCTTTTGCTGCCCGATCCTTTTCCTATACAGCACAACACCTTAAAGAAACAACTTAATATACCTTATTTTTTTTAAACTTATGATCCTCAACAGGCTACAGTGATGGAGAATTACAGGGTTTAAAAACTATTAAAACTTAACAGTATACGAATGATAGAAGTTAAACTGTCACTTTATGTGATCTTTTATTGTAGTACAGTACTGTATTTCTTTTCATTCTCAAGTCGTTGACCCTGTAGTGTTTTGAGAGCTATTGAATTCTTTTGAAGAACTGGAGCTTTTGAGAAACAAAAAAAAAACTATTATTATTATTACTATTACAAACAAATTCCTGCACTGTCAGCACTATAGTACCCAGAGAAACCTATCAACAATAATCACACACACACACACACACACACACACACGCACGCATGCACGCACGCATGCGCACACACACACTAATAGATCTTATATATGCCAAAAACTGCAGTAATGGTAATCAATCCTTTAATCTCACCTCTATTAGGAATCTCCCATTAGTTATGGGAATACCATCAAGCGTAAGATGCGTTAACTTCTTCAGTTTCTTGACATTTTCCAAACACTCCCAACGAATTTTAGCCGGGCTGCACGATGTACTGTGGGGAGGGGGGGTGGGGTCAAATATCACTTATGTGTTCCCTTTCAAAGAATAATTACCCCCCCCAAAAAATTTTAACTTTTTTTACTGCTTTGAAGAATATAAAACTTAACCTTTTACATGAATTTTCCTGATTGTAATAAAGAAAGCTTGTCATATATGCCACTAGAGATGGAGCCTGCAACATTCAGGGACTTACCTCTTGTTAAACCCAATCTCTAGCACTGTTATCATTGGACAGTTTTGAAACACTAGGTTAAAGGCCGCTAATTCAACTTCGCTCAGATTATTTTTAGTTGGCACACCAAGTCTTTGACGTTTATATCCATTACTGAAATGCATGCCTGACGTGTTGCTGTAGGTTTTCTGAACTTGTTGTGTTTCTGTAAAGGTAAATTGTGAAATAGTAATATTATTTAATTATCTTTGATCATAGATATGAATAATCGCAGGTTGCTCAAACAAAGGTGTGGTGTCATAAACCAACCTATAAGAGCACAGATAGGTACTGTTAGGTGAGTCAAGTGATGGAATGTTGCAATCCCTTCAGCAATCTTTGATGGTCCTTGTTCAGGCTGACAACAGATGCTCAACCTCTCCAGCTTTGGTAATATTTCACTCACTTTCTTTATGTCCTGGAAAAAAACAAATCTGTAAAACTTATTCAATTATAACTTTGTCAAGGTCTGAGTGAATGTTTGTTGTCTTTCATCATACTGTAGAAGTTATTTTCCAAAGTCAACATGATCAACTGTGTAATGTCTTTCCCAGATAAGCTTGGAAAATTGCCATAAAATGATGATGATGATGATGATGATGATAATGATATCTTGGCATAATTAGGAATTGAAAATGATAATACCCCCTGTAGTTACTTGGAGGAGTTTTGAGAGCCAAAATTACTTTTTTAAGTCAATTAAATGTGTTTCTTAGTAGAACTTGTACTAAAAGTTGTCAGTAGCACATGTGATATAAAGCAGCCCAATGATTCATACAGTGAGTGTTGGTCAATACAGTGAACACAACAGACTGGCCAAATGAGGTGAAAATAATCTAAAGGTGTTGCTATAAAATACCAAAACAAATTACTGTGAAAATTGAAGAATGTTAAGCATACATTCAGTTGTTTATTTAACTTCTATATCATGTTTATTCTTTTATTTACATTAAATTTAAATAATTTTTCAAAAATAAAATGTGATATATTTGTTATAGGAAATGGCATAAATAGAGAAACAGACAAATCCACTTATGGTCGCTGCAGTATCGGGAGAGCAGGGCTACTACAGGTAATACATGTGTACTGTATAAGGCAAGACTCAAGAGCTGGTCAGAATTTTTTGTCTGTAGATAGGTTTTTGTTGACTGTACACACTCTAGGATCAATATCATTCTAAAACACACACACACACAGACACACACACACACAGAGTACAGGCAATGGAGATGGTTATTTACATTTGTAATTAAAAAGTTATGGACCAGACAAGAAAAATGAGGTTGATGAAGTGAAAAAAAGTCTCATAAGTTCCCCCAATTTTGGATGGCATTAAAAAAAAAAATAGTGAGAATGTTCACTTATTTTCTTAGTCATAACATACCAGTGTAAGATTGAGCCCATTCATAACGTTTAAACTCTTGAGATTGGGGCAAGAACGAACAATGGTGGTAAGATTCATACTGCACGGTGCGTGGCCCTTAACCAAAAGTTCCTCCATCTGACTGAGAGTTCCAGCTTCACGCATCATCGTCCATACTGAAGGTGTGAGTGAAAGGGACACCCTCCAGCAGTTCTTTATTATGTCTATTTGATTCCCTAGGGAGGGGGAAAAAGGATCCAATGACATATTGCTTTATCCTGATGAAAGTTTAAAACAAGACATGGTCACCTCAGTAAATGTTCAAGTTTGTACAATCACAAAATGTCTTGACAAAAGTGTGCACACATCAATACAAACACAGGTGGCCATGTATGATTCCATATCTCTCCCCAGAAGGGAAGAGAAAAAACTGATCTTACTAAAAGGTTTTGCATGCAGATATACTGGTGTATTGGTCCAGTAGGTCCTCCAGTCAGCAGAACTTTTGCAACCTTCTAGTATGTTGTGGAGAAGACCCCTGGAATAAGAACCAATACATTAACACAATTCCTGGTGAGGCTGGAGGCGAGCTTTAATGCCATAGTTAGTGTCCGGTAACATGCTGTACATTATAGTTTTATCTTTGTAAAACTTTATAACAAATCACAAAGAAAGTTGAAGACTTAACAATTATGAAAACATGAATCTCAGTGCCCCCCCCCCCCACCACACACACACACACACACACACACACAGAAAACTCACATTATAAGATGGTCTGGGAAGCTGCCATCTGCATGGTCTATTATGAGGTCCTGAAGGTGAGGGAGTTTCAAGTTGTATTCTTTACCTGCTAGTTAATAACAAAATACTTTTAAAATATTATTTCTGTGACACATTTTCCACGAAAAAAAAATTATTACTTGTATCCTTTACCGGGATGATAACCTTATTGTTGATGAAGTGAGTCAATCAGAAAATTTATTAATGAAGCAATCACAAAGGAACAGCCTCAAGCCATTCTGCTTTGCTTAGCAAGAGTTAAGGATCAGAGCTTAAGAGTATTACAACTTGGTGTACTTCTTCCTTACCATTTACCTCAAAATGGAATGAAACTAACATAAAGTACAGTTGCCAGCATATGTTATGTTCCTTGTCTCACATGCAACTTAGTACATACTGTACATGTGGCAATGTCACAGTCACAGTGCTGTACCCCAACTGGGAGATGTGTTATAATTATGTTGTTGGACTCTGTTGTCTTCCCTCCCCTAGCTGGGGATATCTTACTTCCACTGCACACTGCCACATGTATTGAGTCACCTGTGAGACAAGGAATATAACAAAAAGGGCAACTGTGCATACAGTATAATGATGTCACATTAAGTACATATAAATAGAATTATAACTAATGAAGTGCATCAACTGTGTAAAATAATTATGTTTACCCTCATACATCTAGCAATTAATTACCAATACATTACTTTCTTCTTAACACAATCCTACATTGATGTATTTATCTGAACATTTATTTCTCTATGTCTTTTCATGCAAAAATTACCAGATAATGTCCCTGGGGTACTGAGGAACCTGCTTGCGTGGTGGTTGGTGATGACTAGTTTCTTGAGTCCTGTACAGTGACCAAGAAGCTCTAGGACGGGTACAGGGTTGGCATGTATTAGTATGTGTAAAGATTCCAGCAGACTGAGTACTTCCTTCACCTCATTAAATCCACCCATCCACTGCATTGAATTATCTGACTCCATGTCGTATGGCCAGCTGATGGAGAGATCTTGGAGCTGTAACCAAATAGTTACTGTAGTTACTTCTCTCTCTTATAACCAAAGTAGCTACTGTAGTTACTTCTCTCTCCTATAACCAAAGTAGCTACTGTAGATACTTCTCTCTCCTATAACCAAAGTAGCTACTGTAGATACTTCTCTCTCCTATAACCAAAGTAGCTACTGTAGATACTTCTCTCTCCTATAACCAAAGTAGCTACTGTAGATACTTCTCTCTCCTATAACCAAAGTAGCTACTGGCATTGCTCATCTCTCCTGATAGCTTTAATCATAATACCTTTTACTGTACACCACTATATACAAAACTTGCTCAATACACGACAGCCACACCATGAATACACACCCACTCATCCATCCATACAGAGAAACCTCCTAACATGCCAGTGATTAAACTAAACATCACTTATAGATTCTAAGATGAAGGTGATGATAACTACAGATGTCAAACAATAAGAAACGTATAAATATTCTTCTTATGTTGAGTAGCAATATTATCCAATCTGTTTTGTCGAGGTTTGTTTCCTTGGCCTTAAAATTCCCAAACTTCACTTCATAATTTATATATATAATGAATCTTCCTTCCTTCTTGAATTCTCTAAACATCTTCTTCTGAATTTCCGAATGACGTCCTTGTAGAGTAAAGAACTTAAAGATTAACAACACAATAGAGAATGGTTCTGAGGAATTGATGTGTTGGTCATGACAAGGACAACACAATGGCAGGACATAATCTAGACAGCCTGTTAGAACAAATATTTGCAAAAAAGAATGAAGCCTTAATTCTACCTAGAGGCTGTGTTGTCCTTGATTCTACCTACAGGCTGTGTTGTCCTTGATTCTACCTAGAGGCTGTGTTGTCCTTGATTCTACCTAGAGGCTGTGTTGTCCTTGATTCTACCTAGAGGCTGTGTTGTCCTTGATTCTACCTAGAGGCTGTGTTGTCCTTGATTCTACCTAGAGGCTGTGTTGTCCTTGATTCTACCTAGAGGCTGTGTTGTCCTTGATTCTACCTAGAGGCTGTGTTGTCCTTGATTCTACTCACTATAGTAAAGAAGGATTTATAAATGTGAAAACAAAAGAATATATTTACTGTCTCGGAGAACAATACACACCTTTGGGCAAGATGTAAGAATCCACTTGAGTTGCATAAATTTCATACGTATTCCTAGCATATGCAACGACACCAAATTTTTTAGTTTTACCACAAAGTTGGGTAATTTGATCCAATATACATGGTTTAAATTGACCCGTTGTATATTCTGACATCTTGTGTGAGGGAGAAAGAAGGTCTTGAATTCTTCTGTTGTCCAGTTATAGACCTTCTGCAAGTCTAAACACCTGAGGAATAACATAAAGCATCTGTACACTATTGAGAAAAGTACCGTACAATGATTTCATTTACTATACAAGAAAATAAAAATTAAGTTCCTCAAAAATTAAAAATGATTTCCCTATAACAATTCTACAGCACTTACCATTGTGTAAATATGATTCTTGACTTATACAAACAGTTTCTTAAAAATAAACATGTTTATCATTGTATAAAACCCAAGAGACAGTAACAGTATCATAAAACCAAACATAATTTTGTGGCAGAGACATTTTGAACCCTCATGTGGTCTTTCAACCACCTAAATTCCTCCCACTAGTCTTGTGGGCTGGCAGATGCATCACTCGGGGTGCAATTTCGGTCTAGATTGTTCGTCCCAATGTTTATTAAAATGGAAAAACTTTTCCTGTTACAGACGCAACTTACCTACAGAAAGACTGCAAGGGGGTGAGATTTCTGACCATGGCCAGGAGAAACAGAGGGTAATATACAATAGAAATTTACAGTATATCGGTGCAACTACAGCAGTGATAATCTTCAATATTAAACACTTAACAAACACCCTCAAAATTAAATTCATTTTCAAGATACAGGTACCTGTATTGTAATCAACAGTGACTGTATCCAGCTGTGCAGCATGTCACAAAATGTTACAGCTTAGCGAGATAGTTAGTTCTGGTACACAGATCCTGCAGTCTTTCTCTATTAAGTCTAAGATATTATCTAATTTTCTTAACCATCATAATTATACAGTCAACCCCTAATGACCATACAGAAAGTTACAGATTACAATGGGTAGTATATGCCATAACCTTAAACTAGACATACTGTATAGTGGTGATTTATCCGGATGACTTTGGTTTATATTTCGTTTCCAGGAAGTTCTGTAAGGTCAGGTTAAGTTATACATTATACACCTGAGAGTTGGACCTGAAAAAGCCACCAATAAACAATGCCTAATTACACTAGAAATAAACCACTGAGTGCAGTACTATTGCCAAACTAGAGCATAAATTGATCATTGTTTCTTCCGAGTAAAATCAGACATCCTTGAGTGGTGGTTTTCAGCAGTCGGTGGATATGCTGAAGATGTCACTTATCTGGAGTAAATCCGCAGTAATGTCAATAATAAATCTACAGAACTTCTCTATTGATGAAACAAGAAAACTACATAATAACTACTGCACATTATTCTAAAATTATTATTTATAAGTGAACTGTACATAGGAAATTTTTTTGTGGCTTAGAGCAACAACAGTTTCTCGCATCACTGGGGTGGTGAGTATAGACCAGGATTTATGTGATTTCGTTCATTTTTTCCACAGGTGTTCTTTGGATGATAGAAAGTAATAAAATCGATACAACTTATTTTAACTATAAATTTTGTCTTTATCTGTGATCAAAAATCACCTTTAGTGGACAGGGTATGAAGGGTGAGGGAAATTTCAGGATAAATCATGGTGAAAAACTGATCATATGACACTAAGATGATGTCTCTGTGTGTTTTGTACATGAAGAAATTTATTATTACCGTAAGTATTCCTCTGAAAATCTGCCATTGTCAGCGTGTGTTATCATCTCCACTGTTTATTTACAACCAACCCGCTCAGTCTGATCGTACCCTCATGTCCACAAAAAACTTAATATTACACCATGACGCTTCAACAAAGTTACTTTCATTAATTCCAGATATCAAAATAAGTACTTTGTTTAATATGTAGGGGAGTCTGCCCCCCCTGGCTAGGAAGTTTAGGTAAGGTTAAGTAGGCTTTTTTTGGTTGGTTAGGTTAGGTTCTGTGCATTGTTGTATCGTTTTTATTTCTTAGGTATCATCCAAAGAACATCTATGCAAAAAATTAAAGAAATCGAACACGCGTGTTAGCCATCTGCTCCATGATTACCGAAAAAAGTTTTCCTCATATGAAATATCCTCAAGTAACTGGCTAAGGTGTGCAACTGTTGTAAAGTATTATACTATTTTTTTTTTTTTGTCTCAATACAGATTTTCCGTTGGGTACATAGCCAGTTAACTTTGACCACTCTCCTCGATGTTACCCAATTATTGCTGCTCTGGTGATGAAGGCCAACCACAGTCAGGCTATGATGGAACTAACATGTTAGGTGTAGGGCTGGCTGGTGAGGCTGTGAACCACCTTAGTACATACAGTAATTCCATCTTACTTTATTTACCTAAGTCTATTAGTTACAAAAAATACCGAATAAATAATGATAAATTGTAAAACATTATAGTCACACAGTAAACACTTTGTATTTGAGTTAAAAAAAATCCTATTAAAGACATTTTTATCATACCTGACAACTTGACGATCATTTACAATATTATTAAATCTGTTGCTGACACATGACATTGCCAGTAGGTCTTGATGAGGGAGTAAACGGAATATTTTAACAAGAATTTCATCAGGTAGGATGTCAATGTTTACGTCCATGACAGTGTTGACATTGATGGCGTTCACAGCTGCAGGAAATATGTCTTGCGTCCACTCCACTCCATTGATGGCGTTCACAGCTGCGGGAAATATGTCTTGCGTCCACTCCACTCCATTGATGGCGTTCACAGCTGCAGGAAATATGTCTTGCGTCCACTCCACTCCATTGATGGCGTGATGGCCCCCTGGGGCGCAATAAATTAATTAAACAATAATAAATAAGTGAAGGAAAGACCGCGGTTTTATGCCCGGACGATCCTGCTTGACGCAGTTGCTGGGTGTGTGGACAAATCCGAGAACGTGGTGGCAATATTGACAATATATATTGTACCTTTACTTTCCCAAGGCACTTAAGAACCTCACGAAATAATAGAGGAGTGTGCTGGATCCAGTGGCGTAGCTAGAGTGTGTGCCGCCCGGGGCGGCCCTTGAGTTTGCCGCCCCCCTGCCCCCACAAAAAATACATATTGCACAGTGACTCACTCTTATATATATATATATATATATATATATATATATATATATATATATATATATATATATATATATATATATATATATATATATATATATATTAAATAGTTTGTGTACCATTATAATATTACTGTACTTTCACATACTCAAATATAGTATGCTTTAAATACACCCCAAACATACTTAAACTTTATAAGTAACAGTTAAACAAAAAGCAAAAACGACATATAGGATAGGGAAAAAAGTAAAAAAGTGTAAAAAATTAGGACCATCTTTATTTCTGAAATGAAAACTACAACTTTCTACAAAGTAACTTTTCTTGTTTTTTTGTTGGCAAATTCTTCAATGACATTGTCAAAAACTATTTCATCTGTCAATTGTCGCTCTATAGACAGTATGGCAAGATTTCTCAACCGCAAGGTGCTCATAGTAGATCTTAAGTAATTCTTGATCAGTTTTAGTTTCGAAAAACTCCTCTCAGCATTATTACTATATTTGGAACCGAGTTCCCAAGGTTATACTTTTGAATAAACTGCAAAAGTTCAAGGGGGGCCTTCTTTCCACGTCTGTATTCTGTCTTTAATAGTTATAGCAGCAACAGCAACAAAATGCTGAAGTCTTTTTCTCTCAACGAGGAACTCCTCTTTATCAATGTCGCAGCAAAAGTCACATCAATATTTTTTAACCAATACTTTAATATCTCTTACCTTATAGTATTATGTCTTCCAACGAAGTAAATAACTGGATCGAAAACACAAGAGAACTTAAAAGTCGTCTAGCCTTCCCTCGTCTTGTCACGATGGAGACTTGTGCAGAACTGAAGTGAATTGCTTGTAACTGGTGGATTGGTCGGCTGTACATGAACTGATATGACCCGAGACTGCATGGTTTTGCAGCTACTGGAGACGTTAATCCTTCCCTTTGTATCGGCGGCAAGTTAATCCTCGTCGTGTCTGACCTAACACCTGACCCACACCACATGAGCTCACTGGCGTACTTGTTTGAAGTTGTTTCCTTAATCCTCAACAGGTTACAGGTTGTGTGTGTGGGGGGGGCCTCATAGCAAGGGTGTACGTAGCTCATGACGTGGCCGTGATGATGTGGGTCAGGTGTTAGGTCAGACACGACAAGGATTAACTTGCCGCCGATACAAAGGGATGGATTAACGTCTCCAGTAGCTGCAGATATGGGTGATGAGCAGACCCAAAAGTGCCGCCCCCCCTAGCTACGCTAGTGGCTGGATCGATGTTATTCGTTGTTTCATAAATATTTGCATGATGTTTTGAGGCTTTATAGATAATGTAGAATATAGTCTAAACGGACTCTACAGAGGTTTGCTCCTTTCGTCAAAGTAATATTGGTACAGTTATATTTTGATGCTTCTGAGAAGTTAAAACTGTCTTTCGTAAAAATCATACTGATGCTCTTACTTTGATTCTTTTCTGGTTTGCATATTGGCCTTTCGCCAAAATAGTGCTGGAGCTCTTAAGTGTTTAATTTTGATACTTGTGTGATGTTCTGTATTTAGCGAGTTACATTTTTTATGATCATCCTTTTCAAAATTCGATCTTTTGCCTTAATAATATCGGTATTCCGAAGCCTTAACTGTTATATTTCGATGTTTATATGTATAGGTGTATGTTTATAGCCAAATTAATGTAATTAAAAAAAAATAATGATTTGGCACTTTAATCGATTCTGTGATATCAAACATCAAAACAAAACACGTGGTCTTCTCCGGAGAATGACAGGAAGATAACTCATTTTAAAACTTTATTAACAACGAGAACATGAACAATGGATGATTACCCTACAAGATTATTTGAACTTTGAAAAGTGTAATGGTTTTACTCGTGTTTTAAGGAATAGCACAGCAGTACAGTTTAGTGTTAGCTAGGAGGTGGGATACTGGACCTGTCCCTCATAGGTGACCTCGGCCACGTAGCCAGAATCTCCCGTGACGGTGTAAGTCACCTTCTGGCGGCGACCATCAGGAAGCAGCACGTAGTATGAGCCCTGTGTGTAGTCACCGTCGCGTGATTCTTGTTGACCAAAGTCATTAGCTGAATATTCATCCGTCACGGCGTACTGGAACTCGTAGTTTGCTGGAGACTGTGAGGGAGATATCTTGTACACGTCAATAGAACACACTTTATGGCGGGGAATAAAACGGGAAGTCTATGAATAAATTTGGGTTTAGATAGAAAAACATATAAAAGCCTCGTCCATAGAATTGTTATTATGAATTATTGTGTTTCAACAACTTCTGTCTTTAAGCGCGTATTCTTATTTAGTAAATATCCCTAGTCATTAAGAATTAAAAGTAAAAGAATTAAATCTCTAGTTAGAACAGATTGCAAATGATTATTTTAAAATTATGTGTCAGAGTTGACACAAACGAAAGATCTGAAAATTGCTCGCTTACCTACCATGTTCTGTTTTTTGCTAATTTGCATTTTTTTGTGTGTATTGCAGGTATGAGACTGTAGTCCCTGTGATAATAAAGTGGCAGACCAAAGTGACTGTTCGGGTAAAGAACGTAAGTACTATATATACAAATACGGTGGAGAGCAAGAAAAATATGACAATTATATTATACCGTTATTATTGCGCTTCTACAAGTACAGGGAAGATTTTAAGTGTGTAACAAGGTTAGTATTACAATACTCCAACAAGATTAAAAATTATGAGAGATGGAACTATCTGTGTTGACAATTATGAACCTAACCATAAGAACCTCCCACACGTAACTTATAATTGAAGAATCCTCGGGTAGTTATGGTAAATATAGGTTAGATTAGGCTAGGTCTTATTGTGTTATCTATTCCTTGCACCACCATATGACTTTCTCTATCAAAATTAACATGTCAATGAAGATTTCGTTAATATCAAAAAGTCAAGTGACGGAGGTAAACTGAACGTGGTGATAAGACTTACATCATGATGGGAATGTGGCAGATTAGACGCCCGAGCCAACACCGACACGAGAAGAGCTGCGAGGACAATAACCTGTAAAATACGAAACTCATTATTGTTTAGTTTCTTTGCGTCTATAAATAAACTTGTAATATTTCAACACTATAGGTTACAGTTGTTTTAGAAGATGGTGCTTCAACTGCCAGTGGATGAGAAACTATAAGGGTCTGTAAACTCGTCTTCTAGTCGAGTCGTTAGTCATAAAGAAGGAAAGAGATCTACAAACTCTACCTTAATAGCCATGTTGAAGAGCGTTTAAGAGACTGATAACTGGTAGACTCAGTGACGGGTTATATATACCGTATAGGGATTACCTTTCCCATGTTGTGGCCAGGTACTCAGGGTTAGCGGGAACCTAAGCTTGTTGAAGATGACCCAACCACGCCGCAGTGTTGCTCACAGGTAATAACGCCTTCATAACGTGTAATAAGGCTGTGAGAGAGTGGTGGTATGTAGCAATGAAGAGCGTTATTTGTACTGTCTGGTTTTGTAGCAGTCTCGTCTCCCACAGTTTCTTCAGTTGACTCAGGGGGCGAAGCATATAGAGCCATACTGAAATCTCCATCGGGTCTTGTTCAGTTATGCTAAGTATAATGTGTTTTGTATATTAATGTTTTCACGTGTCATGTTCGTTGCGCTATTGTATATTAAAACACTTACAGTATATTAACGAAGTACACTCGGATTATTTGTGCGGTTGAATATTTGAGTTTTTCATTTATTTTCTACTGTGAAACAAAACGAATCAATAATAATAATAATGTATACTTACGACTAGGTCTTCTGCACACCTCCCTAACGCAACTGTCAGTGTAAGAAATGTGTTGCAAAAGATTCACTAATTCGCTGTCTCATATTTACATACTGTACAGTTAATTAGTTGTTTCCTAATTTAGGTCGTGTGTTTACGTCACAAGCTGGTGGTTGTGGTGGCCGGCGGTCCTTCTCTCGGCTCTTTGGTCAGCGGACAATTAGTGGTCACCTGTGGTCTTTGTCTACCTACCACACCACACTCTCTGCTCTCATGATGATGTATGTGTTTAAGACACAAATAAAGATCGAAAGGGGATATTAACCCTGGGATTTTAATTAAATAACACAGTAAGTAATTAAGCCATACATACAAACAAATTAAAAGGAAACTCGAGCTCCATTTTTAATGTTTCTTGAGTAATGGCTGAGGCCATGTTGAAAATAAATACTAAAATAAAAATTATGGTAGACAACAGGAACTAAATATTAATGGGCTAAGTTGAGGGAAG
>NW_024744357.1:5074870-5119531 GCF_018991925.1 Homarus americanus
CTGTTATCATCTACTGTTATAATTTGCTACGTAGCTCCATTGTTATAATTTGTTATCATCTACATTGTCATAATTTGTTATCATCTACTGTTATAATTTTGTTATCATCTTCTGTCACAATTTGTTATCATCTTTTTACTGTTACACCTATATTACTCCATTGTTATAATTTGTTATCATCTACTGTTATAATTTGTTATCATCTACTTGTTATAATTTGTTACATTCAATGTTATAATTTGTTATTACTCCATTGTTACAATTCTTGTTATCATCTTCTGTTATACCCATATCATCTAATACACCTACATTACTCCACTGTTATGGCACCTGTTATCATCTACTGTTACACCTATATCATCTACTGTTACAATCTACATTACTCACTGTTACACCTACATTACCCATTGTTACACCTACATTACTCATTGTTACACTCTACATTACCTCCACTGTTACACCTGTTATTTACTCATTGTTACACCTGTTATCATCTATCGTCACACCTGTTATCATCTTCTGTTGGCAGAATTCGTTATCATCTAATGTTACACCTGTTACTGTCTTATACCGTTAAGTAAATCTGTTACTACTCACGTTATAATTTGTTATCATCTCTGTTATAATTTGTTATCATCTACTGTTACAATCTAAGTTATCATCTACTGTTACACCTGTTATCACTCACGGTTACACCTGTTATCTCTACTGTTACACCTGTTATCATCTTACTGTTACACCTGGTTATCATCTATCATTGTTATAACCTGTTATCATTCACTGTTACACCTGTTATCATCTACTGTTACACCTGTTATCATCTTCTGTTGCTAATTCGTTATCATCTACCGGTTACACTCCATATCATCTACTGTTACACCCATATCATCTTCTGTTACACCTGTTATCATCTACTGCTATAATTTGCTATCATCTACTGTTATAATTTGGTTATCATCTACTGTTACACCTTGTTATCATCTACTGTTACACCTGTTATCATCTTCTGTTACACCTGTTATCACCCACCGTTACACCTAAGAATACTTCCATCGTTACACCTGTTATCATCTACTGTTACACCTAAGTTATCATCTACTATAATTTGTTATCATCTACTGTTGCACCTGTTATCATCTACTGTTACACCTACATTACCCATTGGTTATAGTACCCTTGTTATCATCTACTGTTATAATTTACATTACTCCATTGTTACACCTTGTTATCTACTGTTACACCTGTTATCATCTACTGTTATAATTTGGTTATCATCTACTGTTATACCTGTTATCATCTACTGGCTTACACCTAAGCATTACTCCATTGTTACAATTCTGTTATCATCTACTGTTACACCTGTTACTTACTTCTACTGTTACACCTGTTATCATCTACTGTTATAATTTGTTATCATCTACTGTTATACCTGTTATCATCTACTGTTTATAATTCTGTCACTTTCATCTACTGTTATAATTTGTTATCATCTACTGTTACACCTTGCTATCATCTTCTGGTTACACCTGTTATCATCTACTGTTACACCTGTTATCATCTACTGTTACACCTATATCATCTAATATTATAATTTGCTATCATCTATATCATTACACCTTGGTTATCATCTACTGTTACACTTGCTATCACCTACTGTCAGCTCTTACATTACTTCATTGTTACATTCTGTTATTACTCCATTGTTATACCTTACATTACCTTCATTGTTATAATTTGTTATTACTCATTGTTATAATTTGTTAAGTTATCACTTCCATTGTTACACCTGTTATCATCTACTGTTACACTTGTTATCATTCATTGTTATAATTTGTTATCATCTACTGTTGTTAATTTGTTATCATCTACTGTTACACTCATATTACTCCATTGTTACACTCTGTTATTTATCTACTGTTACACCCAGCATTACCTACTGTTATGCACCTGTTATCATCTATCATATAATTCTGGTTATCATCTTCTCTGTTACACCTACATTACCTCCAATTATCACACCTACATTACTCAATGTTACACTTGTTACATCTACTGTTACACTTGTTATCATCTACTGTTACACCTATATCATCTTCTGTTGGCACTCCAATATCACCTACTGTTACACCTACATTACTCAATAAGTTATACCCATATCATCTACTGTTACACCTACATTATCTTCTGTTAATTTTACATTTATCACTGTTACACCTGTTATCATCTATCAGTTATAATTCTGTTATCACCACTGTTACACCTACATATCTACTGTTACACCTGTTATCATCTAATAAGTTACACCTGTTATCATCTACTGTTACACTCATATCATCTTCTGTTACAATTTGGTTATTGTTCATCGTTACACCTTGTTATCATCTTCTGTTATGTTCCGTTATCATCTACCGTTACACCTGTTATCATCTACTGTTACACCTGTTATCATCTTACCGTTACACCTATCATCTACTACATAATTTGCTATCATCTTCTGTTACACCTGTTATCATCTACCGTTACACCTGCTATCATCTACCGTTACAATTTGTTATCATCTACTGTTACATCCGTTATCATCTACTGTTACAATCTGTTATCATCTAATGTTACACCTACATTACTCCATTGTTGGCAACGGCGGTCATCTACTGTTACACCTGTTATCATCTACTGTTGACCTGTTATCATCTACTGTTACAATTTGTTATCATCTTCTGTTATATCTGTTATCATCTACTGTTACACCTAAGACCATCTACTGTTACACCTATATCATCTATCATTACACTCCATATCATCTACTGTTACACTCCATATCTTCTAGTCACATCTACATTACCCATTGTTACAATTTGTTATCATCTACTGTTATACCCATATTATCTACTGTTACACCTATATTACTCCACTGTTAGCACTCATTATCTCCATTGTTACACCTGTTATCACCTCTACTGTTACACCTACATTACCTACTGTTACACCTGGTTATCATCTACTGTTACACCTGTTATCACCTACTGTTACACCTGTTATCACCTATTACACCTGTTATCATCTACTGTTACACCTGTTATCATCTACTGTTACACCTGTTGTCGCTGTTCGTTGCACACACACACACACACACACACACACACACACACACACACACACACACACACACACACTAAAAGACTAAAAATGTACATTGAGAGAGAGAGAGAGAGAGAGAGAGAGAGAGAGAGAGAGGAGACAGAGAGCTGTTGGGGACCCTGTCTCTGTTTCTTTTGCTCTCTCACGTGGGTTTTCCGGGGCATTGTGGGACAGACATGGAAACCTGGGAGAGAGAGAGAGAGAGAGAGAGAGAGAGGAGAGAGAGAGAGAGAGAGAGAGAGAGAGCCACGGGAGCAGGTTGTATCACAAACACAACACAACATGTTAGGTTTAGGTTAGGTTAGGTTGTTAGAAGAGTTAGGGTTAGTTAGGGTTAAGTTAGGTTAGGTTAGATTTCACAAGCACACGCAAGGAAAGTATTAGACACACACACACACACACACACACACACACACAGACACACACACAGACACACACACGAAGACGTTACACACACACACACACACACACGCACACACACAGACACACACACAGAAGACGTTACACACACACACACACACACACACACACACAGACACACACACAGAAGACGTTACACACACACACACACACACACACACACACACACACACAGAAGACGTTACACACACACACACACACACACACACACACACACACACACACACAGAAGACGTTACACACACACACACACACACACACACACAGAAGACGTCACACACACACACACACACACACACACAGACACACACACAGAAGACGTTACACACACACACACACACGACGACACACACACAGAAAACGTTACACACACACACACACACACACACAAGACACACACACAGAAGACACACACACACACACACACACACACAGAAGACGTACACACACACACACACACACACACACACACACACACACACACACACACACACACACACACACACACACAGACACACACAGAAGACGTTACACACACACACACACACGCACACACACAGACACACACACAGGAAACGTTACACACACACACACACACACACACACAGACACACACACAGAGACGTTACACACACACACACACACACACACACACACACACACACACACAGAAGACGTTACACACACACACACACACACACACACACACACACACACACACACACACAGACACAGAAGACGTTACACACAGTTCTTCCGGTGTTTTGTTAAAGGGCCACTGGAGCAACCATCTTGTGGGGGTAGGGAGAGGGAGGGGCGAGGGAGGGGGAGGGGTGGGGAGGGGTAGGGGAAGGGAAGAAGGAAGAGAGGAGATGAAAGGTATTGATAGAGAGAGAGAGAGAGAGAGAGAGAGAGAGAGAGAGAGAGAGAGAGAGAGAGAGAGACCTGGTTTTCACACAGGTAGGTAACTAATCTCACAAGCGTACAGGTATAAGGTCAGGTTTTCTCTATTGTGTCTACCTGTGTATACCTTACCTGTGTATACTGTACCGTGTATACTTGTGATACTGACTGTATACCTGTACCTATGTATACCTGTACCTGTGTATACCTGTACCTGTGTATACCTGTACCTGTGTATACCTGTACGTGCATACCTGTACCTGTGATATACCTGCACCTGTGATATACCTGTGCATATCCCTGTGCATACCTGTACCTGTGTATACTGACCTGTATACCTGTACCTGTGTATACCTGTACCTGCATACCTGTACTTGCATATCACTGTGTATACCTGTACCTGTGTATACCTGTACCTGTGTACCTGTACCTGTGTATGTACAAACATATACCAACATCGTACTTATTATTAACCACACACACACACACACACACACACACACACACACACACACACACACACACACACACACACACACACACACACACACACACATTACTTAAGAGCAAGAAGCTGAGGACTTGCTTGGTTGATGGACCTGAAGTAAGGGATTAGGGCTGGAGAGAGAGAGAGAGAGAGAGAGAGAGAGAGAGAGAGAGAGAGAGAGAGAGAGAGAGAGAGAGAGAGAGAGAGAGAGAGAGAGAGAGGTCTGACATCCTTTGTAGGTCCTAAGGTACAGTCCAGGGTTCAAGGGTCAGGGTCGGATGCGTGGTCAGGCCCTGAATATAGAGGGGGTTGAGCAAAGACTCCATGGCCTGGAGACTAACCAGCATATATGGACTATCTAGGCTCTGTTAATTGGCCCTGGGACCATCAAGACCTGGACTAAATGGCCCTGGGACTACTAATACCTTTATTAATGACCCTAGGACCATTAAGACCTAGATTAAAGGGTCCAGGACCACTAGGACCACTACTAATGGGCTGAGGACCACTAAGACCTAAACCAGAATCCTTTGAAAAACGACCCTATGATTTAGGAGTCTGAACCATGGCCTGAGAGGAACAGGTCGGGCCACTGGGATCACTTGAGGTGGTGGGTGGTGAGGTGGGTGGGTGAGGTGGTGGGTGGTGGGGTGGTGTGTGAGGTGGTGGTGGTGAGGTGGTGGGTAGTGAGGTGGTGGGTGGTGAGGTGGTGGTGGTAGGTGTGTGTGTGAGGTGTGAGGTGGTGTGCGTAGGATGGTATAGGGTAGATGTTTCACGGAGGGAGGGGGTGGAGAGGGGGGTAGCCGGGTCAGAAGCAGGTAGTTCAGGACGGGTCTGGGGGACTGGCTCCTCCGCCCGTCAAGTTGGCCGCGTAATCCAGGATCAGAAGGTTCCGACCGACGGGGACCTCAACAAGAGCTCCTGGGGCCCTCCTCTGCCACACACACACCGCCGGAACCTCGTGGAATGACCAGAATGTCTCCGAGGAATGTTTGGCATTCTTCTTGTTCTCCTCCTCCTCCTCATCATCGGTCTTAGAAAATCCTCTCATAAATCCGACTTAGTGTGAACGCTTAAAACTCTTGCATGAACGATGTGTCGACAAAAGCCTCCACCAGACGGTCTTGTGGGGATGATTTGTCCAAGACGTTGTTAAGAGGGACGGGGAGGTCTGTCGTCCGTCGCCTCTGAATTAAGAAAACGTTGACCTTAAATCCGTCTTAGCGAGGAATGTTAAAGACTCTTGCAGAAACTTATTATGCGGACGACAAAGAGTTCATCAAGACGTGGAGGGGGGTGGGGTGTCGTTTGTGGTGTTCGGAAGACTACGTGAAAAACTCTCTTGCAGGAGTTTCAGGTCTTTTTTTTTTTTTTAAACAAGGGACAAAAAGACCTTGTTGTCGCCTACTTGAGAGACACCAGCCACAATATTGGAACTTTTGATGGAACTTGAAACTCGATTAGGTAGACAAAACTTCCATTTGGAGGAACTTTAGGATCTTTCCAGAGACACGGATGTCTTTTGTGAGGATCCTAGGAGTGTGTTTGACGGCAAGGGCGTTCTTGAAGGCTACTTAAACTGCTATGAATGATCCAAAGTTTGTTTCCTATCACTATTTATCATCTAACATCACAAAGGACACAAGTATATCAGCCCCCATTAGTAAATAAATATAAAAAACCCATTAATAATCAGACAAATAGCATTACACTATTAAAAAACTATTACAAACTATAAGAGGTCTCGTCAACCTCCTATAGGAACACCATGACGACTCCACCAGCCAGACACATTCTTGAGGACAGGTTCAATGAAAACACATCACTGGCCACTAAATCCGTCGCAACACCCATGAAATCGTCTAAGTCTCCACCCATTCTCATCTCTCTTTTCTTTCATTCCCTCTTCTTCCTTCCTTCCCCTCCTTCATCCCTTCTTCAACCTAGTCTCCTGCCTACTCACCTCATTAAACCTATCCCCTATCCTGTCCCAAGCTCTTCCCCTTCTACATCTTCCTCCTTACCTTTTTCCCCAGCATCTCCCTCTTTATCTCACCTCCCTCCCTCCAGCCATCAACCTCCCGCCGACGATGACCTCCTGCAGGTATATTCCCCCAGGAAGGAGGAGGAGCTCCTGCTGTCAATAAGGGACTCAAAGGAACCCAATAAGATGGACTGGAAGGGTGAGAGGAGTAAACAGTTTTTAATTGAACACATGAGAGGCTGACCTGTTGGAGGGCTTACCGATGAAGTGGTGAATGAGGGGGTGGGGGAGGGGGGGGAGAGAGGGGGACCAACTGAAGCGAGAGAGAGAGAGAGAGAGAGAGAGAGAGAGAGAGAGAGATATCTTTACAGGATTATAATGGTCGAGTCTCTGTGAATGAACCAACGCCAGGGTAAGTGATCGTAAGTGCCTGGCGATAGGATAAAGAAATAAAGGATTATATCTTTCTCTCCATCGATTATTATTTAGTTAAGGTTGAGTCCATCTTGTTGAGTCATCCAGGAGTCCTTGGTAGTGGAGTCGCCCCTCACCTTAACCAGTTTGAGGGAGAAATTTTGAAGAGTTGAGTCATTGGGAGATAAATAAAGGGTTGTTAAGGTGTTTAATGAGGCGATGGAAGCCATGTGTGGTGGTTTATTTAAGAGAGAGAGAGAGAGAGAGGTATTACCTGGCTACACCTCAACACTGAAGAGCCGTGACCAATGTTATTACCTCACTTCCGGGATTTCTGGCACGACAAGAGATCCACTGTTGACCCAGGGAGAAGTCTAACTCCTGGGGGGTGTCTTGACCAATCACGGTATAGCTAATATTCATGTTGATGACGTCACTGTGGCACTGACCAATCACGGTACAGGTAATATATGTTGATGGCGTCACTGTGGCACTGACCAATCACGCAGGTAATATTGTGTTGATGGCGTCACTGTGACATCGACTAATTAAAACGCCAGTTGGATTATTAATTTGTTATATTATTATGTTACTGGCATATCAAGCAGTTGTATGGGCCATCAGTGAATGACGTCACTAGACAACTAATTAACCATACCACTGTCAGCATCCCTACCAATGACGTCACCAGAATACTAACCAACCATGACACTGGTAGCATGAGTGACGTCACCAGAATACTAACCATGACACTGGCAGCATGAGTGACGTCAAAGAGAAGTAACCAACCATGATACTAACAGCACGAGTGACGTCATAAGAGAACTAACCAACCATGACACTGGGAGTATGAGTGAGTGACGTGGGGGAGGAGGACAGGTGAGTGACATACGGTTCAGTGACCAACCCTGAGGTATGTCAAGTGGCCAGGTAGAGTCTCAACTCCTGCCAAGGTCAACACTATACCGAGGTCAGGGAGGAGGAGGAGGAGGAGGGAGGAGGAGGAGGGAGGGAGGGGGGGAGGAGGGGGGAGGAGGGAGGAAGAGGAGGAGGAGGAGGAGGGGGAGGAGGGAGGGGAGGGAGGAGGGGGGGAGGAGGAGGGGGGAGGAGGAGGAGAGAAGAGAGGAGGAGAAGGAGGAGGGAGGAGGAGGGAGGAGGAAGAGGAGGAGGAGGAGGAGGAGGGGGGAGGAGGAGGGGGGGGAGGAGGGGGAGGGAGGGGAGGAGGAGGGGAGAGAGAGGAGGAGGAGAAGGGAGGAGGAGAAGGAGGAGGAGGAGGAGGGGGAGGGGAGGAGGAGGAGCAAGAAGAGGGAGGAGGAGGAGGAGGAGGAGGAGGAGAGGGGGGGAGGAGGAGAAGGAGGAGAGGAGGAGGAGGGGAGGAGGAGGAGGGGGGAGGAGGAGGAGGAGCAGAAGAGGAGGAGGAGGAGGAGGAGGAGGAGGGAGGAGGAGGGGAGGAGGAGGGGGAGGAGGAGGAGGAGCAAGAAGAGGGAGGAGGAGAAGGAGGGAGGGAGGAGGGAGGAGGAGGGGGGAGGAGGAGGAGCAAGAAGAGGAGGGGAGGGGGGAGGGAGGAGGAGGGGAGGAGGAGGAGGAGGGAGGAGGGAGGGGAGGGGGGGGAGGAGGGAAGGAGGAGGAGGGAGGGGGAGGAGGAGGGGGGAGGAGGGGAGGAGGAGGAGGAGGAGGGGAGGGAGGAGGAGGGAGGAGGAGCAAGAAGAGGGAGGAGGAGGAGGAGGAGGAGGAGGGAGGGGAGGAAGAGGAGGGGAGGAGGGGGGAGGAGGAGAGCAAGAAGAAGAGAGGAGGAGGAGGAGGAGGAGGAGGAGGAGGAGGAGCAAGAAGATGAGGATGAGGAGGGAAAATGAAAACAAATTTAGAAGTGAATAACCATAATAATAATAATATACATATTACTATTACTATTACTACTAATAATAATAATAAAGGAAATATAACGTCATGAGAGACAGAAAGAGAGAGAGAGAGAGAAACGAGGAAGAAATCGAGTGCTACATTGGCCGGATTAATCCACTTTAATCCGTTCTTGAGCAAGATCCGGATTCTCCAGGGTTTTCTTACGCCCAATTTTATCATCCCATTTTTTTTTCCATCTCTATTTAACTTGACAATGGAGAGAGACCTTACCACCACACAGTGAAGTCTTAGCGATGTTTGGCGGCCATCTATGTGAGGGGATTAGATGGGTATTTAAGATGAGATGGATTTAATTGCTTAATCTTTGAGTATCTGGATTGCAGTTATGGATTACGTTAAAGTGAGAGAGAGAGAGAGAGAGAGAGAGAGAGAGAGAGAGAGAGAGACTTCCGGTATATTGTGAGGTTAAACCCGTCTTATGGTCCGGTGGTGTGTCAGACTTAACGGTAAATCACAGCACAGCACAGAACAGAGTATGCAGTACTACAGAGCTTAACACGGCACAGAACAATATTTAATCTCCCTCTCTCTCCACTCTCCTTTTTTTTCTCTCTCCTCTCTCTCCCTCTCTCTCTTTCATCACTCTCTTCAGCTCTTCTCGGTACACAAAGACTGAAGTGGCTGGTAACTGCTACTTATGGTCCGTTGTCCGTGGTTGGTCCGTATAGTATGTGGCTCCTTAAAGGGGTACGTGGTGTCCGGTACAGTATGTGGCTCTTAAAGGGCGTACGGTTGGTCCGTACAGCACGTGGCTCCTAAAGGGGCACGTGGTTGGTCCGAGTACAGCACGTGGCTCCCTAAAGGGCTGTACGTGGTTGGTCCGTACAGGGCTCCTTAAAGGGGGCATGTGTTGGTCCGTACA
This sequence comes from Homarus americanus, assembly GCF_018991925.1. Taxonomy (NCBI): domain Eukaryota; kingdom Metazoa; phylum Arthropoda; class Malacostraca; order Decapoda; family Nephropidae; genus Homarus; species Homarus americanus. The sequence continues at coordinate 5,085,002 of NW_024744357.1, forward strand.
GTACGTGGCCCTTAAAGGGTGTACGTGGTTGGTCCGTACAGCGTGGCTTCCTTAAAGGGGTTGCACGTGTTGGTCCGTACAGTATGGCTCCTGAAAGGGGCGTACGTGGTTGGTCCGTACAGTACGTGGCTCCTTAAGGGGTGTACGTGTTGGTCCGTACAGTACGTGGCTCTCCTTAAAGGGCGTACGTGGTTGGTCCGTACGGTACGTGGCTCTCAAAAGGGGCGTACGGTTGGTCCGTACGGTACCGTGGCTCCTTAAAGGGCGTACGTGGTTGGTCCGTACGGTACGTGGCCCCTTAAAGGGCGTACGTGGTTGGTCCGTACGGTACGTGGCTCCTGTAAAGGGCGTACGGTTGGTCCGTGCAGCACGTATTCCTTAAAGGCGTACGTGGTTGGTCCGTACAGATGCGTGGCTCCTTAAAGGGGCGTAGTGGTTGGTCCGTACGGCACGGCTCCTTAAAGGGGCGTACGTGGTTGGTCCGTACAGTGGCCCTAAAGGGCGTACGTGGTTGGTCCGTACAGCATGTGGCTCCTTAAAGGTGTACGTGGCTGGTCCGTACGGTATGTGGCTCTCAGGGCGACGGTTGGTCCGTACGGTACGTGGCTCCTTAAAGGGCGTACGGTTAGTCCGTACAGTATGGCTCTAAAGGGCATGGTTGGTCCGTACAGCATGTGTGGCTCCTTAAAGGGGCGCATGTGGTTGGTCCGCACAGTACGTGGCCTCAAAGGGCGTACGTGGTTGGTCCGTACAGCATGTGCCCTAAAGGGCGATGTGGTTGGTCCGTACAGTATGGCCTCAGTGTGTGATGTGGTTGGTCCGTACGGTACGTGGCTCCTTAGAGGGTGTATGGTTGGTCCGTACAGTACGTGGCTCCTTAAAGGCGTACGTGGCTGTCGTACAGCTCCTTAAAGGGCGTACGTTGGTCCGTACAGTACGTGCCTAAAGGGTACGGTTGGTCCGTACGGTACGTGGCTCCTTAGAGGTGTACGGTTGGTCCGTACAGCATGTGGCCTTAAAGGGCGTACGTGGTTAAAATTGTCAAGGGATCGTCCGTGGTAAGAAAAGGTTTGTCCGTGACTTGAATTTTTGGGGTACCTCTTGTCTGTCTGTCTGTCTGTCTGTCTGTCTGTTTCTCTCTCTGTTCGTCTGTCTGTCTGTCTGTCTGTCTGTTTCTCTCTTCTGCCCGGTTCTTTCTGTCTGTCTGTCTCTTGCCTGTCTGTCGTCTGTTTGTCTGTCTCTGTCCGTCTGTCTGTCTGTCTGTTCGTTCGTTTCTCTCTCTCTCTGTCTGTCTGTCTGTCTGTCTGTCTGTCTCGTCTCTTGTCTGTCTGTCTGTTGTCTGTCTGTTCTGTCTTCTTCTTCTCTCTCTCCTTTCCTCTCTAACTCTTGGAAGAGGAGGCGTGAATAAGGAAGCAAAGGAGGAAGAGGAGGGAGGAAGAGAGGAGGAGGCAGAGGAGGAGGAGGAAGAGGAAGAGGAGGGAGGCAGAGGAGGAGGAGGAAGAGGAGGGAGGCAGAGGAGGAGGAAGAGGAGGAGGAAGAGGAAGAGGAAGAGGAGGAGGCAGAGGAGGAGGAGGAAGAGGAGGAGGCAGAGGAGGAGGAAGAAGAGGAAGTAGAGGAAGAGGACACTATGACGGGTACTTCTGTGTGTGTGTGTGTGTGTGTGTGTGTGTCTGTGTGTGTGTGTGTGTTTTACTATATAGGGAGGTTGAGATGTTTAGCACACACACACACACACACACACACACACACACACACACACACACACACACACACACACTTAAAAGGAAGCAAGGAAAAGGTAGGGAGAGAGAGAGAGAGAGAGAGGAGAGAGAGAGAGAGAGAGAGAGAGAGATTCCCTTGCCAGCCAACGTCTTTTTAAGGTGTAGACCTGAACAAAGGGGGAGGGTAAGGGGTTGGAAATAAGGATCGGTAATAGAGGATGGGCAGAGAGAGAGAGAGCGAGAGAGAGAGAGAGAGAGAGAGAGAGAGAGAGAGAGAGAGAGAGCACCACCATCTTGCCCTGGTCAGTGACGTCAAATATTTTCCTTAATCCAATTGTGTTCCACCGTCTCACCTGTTCCATCATTAACTCCCGACACACAGGTGAGGGCGTCAGGTGGGCGGGGCCTTACCTAGCAGTGGGGCGTGAAGTGGGCGGGCATTAAGGGGTGGGGGGTTGGTGGGTAGGGCGGGTAATGGAGGTGGGCGGGCTTTGGGTGTGGGTAGGCGGGGTCTTGACTTGTGGGTGGGTGGGTGTGGTGGCGGGGTGGGTGGAATTAGGTTTAAATGTGTGGGTTTTAGGTGTGGGTGGGCGGTTCTGGGCGTGGGTGGGGAGTGTGGATGTGGGTGGGTAGGTGTCGGTGGGTGGGCGAGTTTAGTCTCACCTGTGGGCGTCATCTGACCTGATAAATATATTAATAAAAATATAAAATAAAGGAATATTTATCACACTTTAGGTCAAATAATTATCTATCTATCCATCTATCTATTTATCTACAACACGTCACCAATAACCAAACACTAAATACACGTTGTAAAGAAGCGATGATCAACACACAACAAAGCTCCTCTTTTCTCGACTGTAACCAGGAATTAATAAACAAGTTAATTCTTCATTCATATAGAGGTAGTGAAGATGTATAGACGAAAGAAGAATAATTACATCAATACTGGAAGAGGTTCGAATCCTTTTTCTTACGATCTAAATAGGTTTATTTATCGATAGCATTTGTTTCACTTTATTCTTTTCGAAGAGAGTTGATACTATAGACGAAATAATTCAATCGTCTATAATGCGTGTATTTTAATAACGGGAAAGCAAAAAACAAAAGAGGATCGGTGTTGAGGGATCTATTGTGAGAGGTGAGAGATCTGAGAGTTATGAGAGAGAAAGTGAGAGAAAGAGACCCCCAGGAGATAAGAGGAAGGAGACTGAGAGATTAATTAACAGATAAAGAGATAATTATGTGGTTTTTGTAGGTGTTGAGTGGACAGGTGAAGACAGGTGGTAAGTGGACAGGTGAAGACAGGTGGTGAGTGACAGGTGAAGACAGGTGGTGTGGAAGACAGGTGAAGACAGGTGTTAAGTGGACAGGTGACGACAAGTGTTAAGTGGACAGATGAAGACAGGTGGTAAGTGGACAGGTGAAGACAGGTGGTGAGGGACAGGTGAAGACAGGTGTGAGGACAGGTGAAGACAGGTGGTGAGTGGACAGATGAAGACAGGTGGTAAGTGGATAGGTGAAGACAGGTGTTGAGTAGACAGGTGGGGACAGGTGGGTGGGTGGACAGGTGAAGACAGGTGGTGTGAAGACAGGTGGGTGAGTGGACAGATGAAGACAGGTGGTAAGTGGACAGGTTAAGACAGGTGTTAAGTGGACAGATGAAGACAGGTGGTAAGTGGACAGGTTAAGACAGGTGTTAAGTGGACAGATGAAGACAGGTGTTGAATGGACAGGTGAAGACAGGTGTTAAGTGGACAGGTGAAGACAGGTGTTGGGTCATTATACGTGGAGGACAACTGTGTATGTTCTGTATGGTGAGAAATACACACACTACTGTAGTATACAGGTACACATCATACACCTACAGAGTATACACACACACACTGTATACAGCTACATGGTATACAGGCATATACAACATACACCTACACAGAAACGTATTGTCATAGAAAATACACACTTCAGTACCACAGCCATGTGTAGCTCAGCAACAGCGCAGTCAACCTAACTCAACCTAACCTAACCTAACTCAACTGTAACCTAACCAACCATTTCAACCTAACTCAACCTGAACCAAACCTAACCTAGTTAACCTACTAACCTAAGCTAATCTAACAAACCAACTAACAAACCCAACCTAAGCTAACCTAACCCATGTGTCTAATGCCTCACGAGTAAAAAAACATCGCTTAGGAGGAGGTGAGGGATGGAGGTGAGGGCAAGGAGGTGAGGGGCGCGGAGGGAGGGGGGAGGTGAGGGCGCGAGGTGAGGGGCGAGGAGGAGGGCGAGGAGGGGGCGCGAGGAGGGGCGCAGGTGAGGGCGAGGAGGGGGGCAAGGTGAGGGGTGAGGGGGCGAGGTGAGGGGGCGCGAGGAGGGGCGCAGGTGAGGGGCAAGTGAGGGCGCGAGGGAGGGCGCGAGGTGAGGGCGCGAGGCGTGAGGTGAGGGTGCGAGGAGGGGCGCAGTGAGGGCGTGAGGAGGGCGCGAGGTGAGGGGCGCGAGGTGAGGGGCGCGAGGAGGCGTGAGGGCGCGAGGTGAGGCGTGAACAGAAGCACACCCCTGTAATCAATTGACCATAAATAATTATCAGGTAGTTGACAGATTGATGACTTAGAGATATTTAATTTATATATTATTTAGAGATGGAGAATTGATAAGTCTTTAGGATAATAAGGATAATGAATAATAAGACGTAAATATTATCAAGAATTATCCGAAGAGAAGAAAACAACAACAGGTGGTGTGGAGTAACCACCCAGCCGCAGCAGTGATTGAACGCCTCACCCACCTCCCCCGCCCCTCACCTGTCAGGCCGCGCGCGCTCCCATCCCCCAGAACCCCCGTCACGTATCCTCCTCCCCACACAGGACAGGTGCGTCTCCTCCCGCCATCAACCACTGGTCTTCAGTTTCACCTAAACTCACACGTATCTCAAACTGCATCGGATGTACAGAGAAAGCCTTCACTAGCGTCTTATATAGGCGTATTGGAAGAGATATATTGTGTTATGGCTATAGGATATAAATTGTCCTGGACAGACCAGGACAGGAAGGGTGATCGCCTGAGGGGTGAAGGACGTCGCCATTTTCACCTTGTAGCGCGTGCAGGGCTCGTGGTGGTGTAGCTGCCAGGGGTCGCCGGCCACCACAACTCTCGTCCTCTACGGCCATCTCTCCCGTTCCTTCGTTCGCGTCTTACCTGGCCACGTTCATACAGCTCACACAGAGAGGGAGAAATATTTTAGGCTTACCAGCCAAAAAAGCTCTGAATCATAACTCAGGGCGCCGCTCGTTCCGGTGGCGGCGGAAGGAGTCACGTACCGTGACGTCACCACGTGCTGCGGACCAATCAGCGGCTTCTTCCAGGTGAGCAATTAGCCAATAGCGTGGCGGCGGACGGGGTGCCGCACACACGCCGGAAATAGCGCGGCGGCTATTATCCACCCCGCCACCGCCTCCCTATTACAGACACAGGAACAAAGAAATGGATGGAAGATTTGACTCCAGATCCAAACAAATCCCGAAAAAGAATAAATTTGTCACTGATAAAAAAGTATTCCCAATAAAATAACTGTTACTACTTCTACTACTGTTACGATTTCTACTAAAAAAAATAGAAAATAATAATAATAAACACTGCCATAATTACCCCGACCAATACACCTTCACAAACCTCTTTAACAACCGCCAACCACCTTACTTCACCTTATAAACAACAACAGTCAAAAATATACTAATTACTCCTGATTACCGTACGTAAATTACCTCCCCATTAACCCTTTACTTCATTAGTCTTAAAACATCTTCAACTCAGGTGTTAATTACACTAATTAACATATTTCAGGTTAATTACTTTTATGTAAAAGTTCAAAAGAAGAAATTGATTTTTTTTTTATTTAGTGAATTTTTATTTATTTTTTTATTGTGTTGTTTAGGAGTTAAATTACAGGTACAGGTACAGGTAATGATACAGGTACAGTACAGGTAATGATACAGGTACAGGTACAGGTAATGATACAGGTACAGGTACAGGTAGATACAGGCCAGGTATAGATGATACAGGTACAGCAGTAATGATACAGGTACAGTACAGGTAATGATACTATACAGTATACAGGTAATGATATATACAGTACAGGTAATGATACAGGTACAGTACAGGTAATTACAGGTACAGTACAGGTAATGATACAGGTACAGTACAGGTAATGATAAGATGTAATAGTAATGGTAATGATACAGTACAGGTACAGGTAATGATACAGGTACAGTGCAGGTAATGATAGTATGTACAGGTACAGTAATTACAGGTTATAACATTATCTTGATTATAATTTATTTAGACTTGAAGTGTTTGAAGGCCAATGTGAGATGTTTTGAGGAGGGAAGGAAGGAGGAAGAGAGGAGAGAAGGAGGAGGGAAAGAGAGAAGAATAAGTAAGTGAATGAAAGAGAAGAAGAAGAAAGACGTGAAAATTATTTAAGAAGAGGAAGGGGAGTAGAAGGAAAGAGGGAAGACGAAGAGGAAGGAGGAAGAGAGGCAGGAGAAGAGAAGGAGATGTAGGGGAATAGGGAGGAGAAGAGGGGAAGACAGAGGAAGAAGGAGGAGGATGAAGAGTAGAAGGCCAACAAGAGATGAAGAAAAGAAAGATGGAGGAGGAAGAGGAGGAGGAGGAAGGAGGAGGAGGAGGAGGAAGAAGAAGGAAGAAAGAAGGAGGATGAAAGAGGAGGGAAAAGGAAGAAGGGGAAGGAAAGAAGAGAAGGAAAAGGAGGGGGAAGAAGGAGGGAAAGGAAGAGGAGGGGGAAGGAAGGTCAAGCAAGTGGTTGAAATAATCATAGATTGGACGAAGAGAGAGAGAGAAGAGAGACAGATTGACCACCGGATATTGACCTAAGTAAAATCCTTACCTCTGAGCTACAGGAAATCCTGTGGGGTGGTGGTGGGTGGTGGTGGTGGTGGTGGTAGTAGTGGTGGTGACAGTGGTGGTGGTGACAGTGGTGGTGACAGTGGTGGTGGTGGTGGTGGTGGTGGTGGTGACAGTGGTGGTGACAGTGGTGGTGGTGGTGGTGGTGGTGGTGGTGGTGGTGTAGGTGAGCAGTGGTGGTGGTGGGTTGGAGTGGTGGTGGTGGTGACAGTGGTGGTGACAGTGGTGAGGTGGTAGTGGTGGTGGTGGTGGTGGGCAGTGGTGGTGACGGTGGTGGTGGTGGTGGTGGTGTGGGTGAGCCAGTGGTGGTGGTGGTGTTGGTGACAGTGGTGGTGGTGACAGTGGTGGTGGGCAGTGGTGAGTGGTGGTGGTGGTGGTGTGGGTGTGAGCGGTGGTGTGGGCAGTGGTGGTGGTGGTGGTGGTGGTGGTGGTGACGGTGGTGGGGTGACGGTGGTGGTGGTGGTGGTTGATTGGTGGTGTGGTGTGGGTGACAGTGGTGGTGGTGGGGTGGTGGGGTGGGTGGCGGTGGGGTGGGTGACAGTGGTGGTGGTAGTGTGGTGGTGGTGGTGGTGGTGTTTGAGCAGTGGTGAGTGGTGGGTGGGTGGTGAGTGATGGTGGTGGTAGTGGTGGTGGTGGTGGATGGGTTGGTGGTGGTGGTGGTGGTGGTAGTAGTGGTGGTGGTGGTGGTGGTGTGGTGTGGTGGTGGTGTGGTGGTGGTGGTGGGTTAATTTGGTGGTGGTGGGTGGTGGTGGTGGTGGTGGTGGTGGTGTGTGGTGTGGTGGTGTGTGGTGGTGGGGTGGTGGGTTGGTGGTGGTGGTGGGGTGGTGGTGGTGGTGGTGGGTGGTGGTGGTGTGGTGGTGGTGGTGGTGTGGTGGTGGTGGGGTGGGGGTGGTGGTGGTGGTGGGGTGGTGGTGGTGGTGGTGTGGTGGTGGTGGTGGTGGTGGTGGGGTGGTGGTGGAGTGGGTGGTGGGTGGTGGTGGTGGTGGTGGTGAGGTGGTGGTGGTGGTGATGGTGGTGGAGTTGGTGGTGGTGGTGGTGGTAGTGGTGGGTGGTGGTGGTGTGTGGGTGGTGGTAATGGTGGTGGTGGTGGTGGTGGTAGGGGACCTGCGGCAGTGCGGGCTTGGTCAGGATCTGTCCGTCGCCGGCGGCTGTCTCCTGCGGCACCTGATAGAGTCTAGAGAAGACCAAGCCGCACCCGCCAACATTATTTGTAGGGGACAGTGTTGGAGACAGTGTTGGGGACAGTGTTGGACAGTGTTGGGACAGTGTTGGGGACAGTGTTGGGGACAGTGTTGGAGACAGTGTTGGAGACAGTGTTGGAGACAGTGTTGGGGACAGTGTTGGAGACAGTGTTGGGGACAGTGTTGGAGACAGTGTTGGAGACAGTGTTGGAGACAGTGTTGGAGTGATAATACAGGTATATTAGGATAATTTTTATTTATTCATTTTATCAGTAATTAAATGGTTTACGAGGACACTAAAAGACACTTGAGTATATTTATGTTTTATTGTTACAACAGGTGTGTGGATAATTATATGACGGTGTGGATAATTATATTGCAGGTGTGTGGATAATTATATGACAGGTGTGTGGATAATTATATGACAGGTGTGTGGATAATTATATGACGGGTGTGGATAATTTATGACAGGGTGTGGATAATTATGACAGGTGTGTGGATAATTATATGACAGGTGTGTGGATAATTATATGACAGTGTGTGGATAATTATATGACAGGTGTGTGGATAATTATATGACAGGTGTGTGGATAATTATATGACAGGTGTGTGGATAATTATATGACAGGTGTGTGGATAATTATATGACAGGTGTGTGGATAATGCCGAGTTATCACAGATGTGTAGGAAAGACAGCACTTATGAAGAGTAAATACACTTAAGTTACACATGTGTACACGTACATATGTATACATGGTAATATATATGTGCACACGGTAACATATTCGTACACATGTATACACTCTGATACATTTAAAATTAGATATGAACTATTTTATATACGCACATATGTATACATGACACCACATACACACACATAAACAGCCACACATGTACAAATATTACTACGTACACACACACACACACATATATAAACAACTTACAGTACATTCAAAGTACACATATGTCGACATGGACAAAATACACACATAACATACACACACAAGGACATACATACAATATGTCTGTACTGAACAAAGAATAATGAACAGATTCTGAACACTAATTTTGAACAATATTTTAATTTGTTTTCTAAATACATTAATTAACATCAATATAAACATTCGATTTTAATAAACATTCCTTAATAATTTATATAACTTTTTTTAAGCCATGATTAGTGTAACATTTGAACATCCAGTCATAATCATTTCGGTGTAAGGATAGTTATCAATCACTTCAATCACACGCTAAGTATTTTAAACCAATCACGTTAATCACACGCTAAGTATTTTAAACCAATCACTTCAATCACACGCTAAGTATTTTAAACCAATCACATTAATCACACGCTAAGTATTTTAAACCAATCACTTCAATCACACGCTAAGTATTTTAAACCAATCACGTTAATCACACGCTAAGTATTTAAACCAATCACTTCAATCACGCTAAATATTTTAAACCAATCACATTAATCACACGTAATAATTTAAACCAATCACTCAACACGCATAACGTAACTACAGTGATTCCAGAATAACACACAGGAAAGATAGACTTGAGCAAGACTAAGGCACTTCATCTACTGTAGTACCATAGCAACACACAGATCAAATAATAATAATAATAATAATAATAATAATAATAATAATAATAATAATAATAATCTTATAAAAAAATCATAGACAGAACATGGAAGAGAAGAGGTCATGAGGTCACGAGAGGTCACAAAAGGTCACGAGAGGTCACGAGAAGTCAACTTAGGTCTATTGCATTTCATTGATTTTTTAGGCATATGTTAGTGAGGGGAGCTAGTTAAGGAGAGCTAGTGAAGAGATAACTAGTGTGTAGAGGGAGCTAGTTTCTGAGTGTGATAAGTAGTAAGTCACTTTACGTCGTGCAGCCGTCGGTACGTCAGTGAGCGTCAGATGTGGGCTGGGCTGTGTGGTAGTCTGAGTATAACTTGTCGGTTTTGAACATATCTGAACGTATCCGATTATATCCGAATATTTACGAACATATCTGAACATTCCCGAACAATTCGCTAATTTAACCACAATTTGCTAAGTTCACCACTACGGTTACCACTACGGTTACCAGGTCACTGTATGAGTCACTACGGTCACCACTTTGAGTCATTAAAGAGTCGTGAGGAATTAACTGTGAGTCAGGAAGATAAACACATTAATGACCCAATTATCGTGAGATTTGGTGAGATTATTCTGTTGATCACTTCACCAGGACGATAGGGTCACTATACTCATAATTTCACCATTATATTGGCTCACTAGGAGTCACCATTATCACCTCTTCCTCTTATGGTCACTATATATAATGTTTAAATCACCATATTGATTACCAGAGGTCACCATTCAGGTCACTACAATCACCAAGGTCAAGATCACTTCACGGGCCGCCACATTCTCCTCATGGACAGGTCAAAGGGCAGGTCATTCTCCTGTTGTCTCCCCCCTCCACCCGCCCTCCAGCACCCCCCACCATCAACAGGTCCATATCTTCGTTCTCTTCCTCAATCTCCCTCATCTCCTCCTCCATCGCCTAACCTCGGGGTCGTGTGAACAGCAGCCACAACAGAGAGACGGTGGAGAATGGTTTTTGAGGGAGGAGCTGCCTGCTGGAGGGGAGGAGCGCTGTAGGGGGGTGGGGTGGGGGGAGCAGCATGTAGAGGCTTGGACTAGTGGTGGGGGTTGACAAGAACACCTGCGGCAGCGTCTGGATGGTGTAACTGCGAGGTGTGTCGACAGGTGTCAGTGTGTGGACGGTACACACACCTGACGAAGGCCCTGAAGGTGTGACAGGCAGGTACTGAGAGGTAGTTACTCGATGGACAGTGATGGACGGTGTTGAGAAGTCTTTGATCTTGGTGAGGGCTTGACTAGTTGGTGTCGTGGTGTTGGTGATTTGATGGAGAGCCTTTCGCTGTGGTGATGGTGTTGGAGGTGTTGGAGGCAGGTGGTGAGTACTTGTTGTTGTTGTTGGAGGGACTCTCAGGTGAGGTACACGGACGACGCTGGGGCCTCTGGAGGTGGTTGGCGTGAACAGTGTAGGAGAGCGCCGTGACAGGATGCCTCCCGTGGGTGGCGTCGGCGGTGTTGGAGGCAGACGATGTAGATTCTCAACTCCTGGTGACTTTGTTGTTGGTTGAGAGAGTAACTCTAGTGATGAGTTAGCAAGTGTGGAGCAGGGTGAGTCAGACACTCTGGTGGTGGAGACGCTGCTCGCCACGGTGCTCACTGGTAAGGCAGCTTGTGGTGGTCCCGCAGGTGTGTGCTGTGGTGGTCCCGCAGGTGTGTGCTGTGGTGGTCCCAGGTGTGTGCTGTGGTGTGCAGGTGTGTCTTGTGGTGGTCCACCAGGTGTGTGCTGTGGTGGTCCCACAGGTGTGTGCTGTGGTGGTCCCGCAGGGTGTGCTGTGGTGGTCCCGCAGGTGTGTGCTGTGGTGGTCCCGCAGGTGTGTGCTGTGGTGGTCCCGCAGGTGTGTGCTGTGGTGGTCCCGCAGGTGTGTGCTCAACTGTGCAGATTTCTTTTGAAGCGTCACTTTTCATCTCCATCTTACTTCTCTTGCTTCATCTTCCCAGGGTCTACCTTAGCTGCCCTGGGAGGCTCCACCGGCGTCTGCACACCTGAACACGTGGTGCTGGGTGGCTGGGTGTGAGTGGGAGGCTTTTCACTCTTTACACTTTTCACGCTGACATTCGGTAGCGTCTGGGTGTTAGATCTGATGGCGTCTTCAGCAGTCTGCAGCAGGAGTGAGGTGTCGAGGCCGCCCTGGATGACGAAGGCCCAACTCCCACCTGGAAGACGCGTTGGAACCAGCGTCAGCCCCGTCACTTGTGGAGGATTGGAAGACCCACCCTCGGCTGAGATAGTGTCTAAAGCTCTGGTGGTGGCCGCTGCTGGCTGGGATGTGCCTGTAAGAAGGACGTACTGGCACCGTCAGCTGGCACCTGAGCCGTGGAGGAGCTCTTGGTGTCGAGCATCTTAAGGAAACTGTGAAGGTGTTGTAGCAGCCTCGGGCGGATATTGTCACTCTGGCACTCCTGGTTCTGCTTCATGACACTGTCGATGGCACTCATGCACCTCCTGAACCCCAGCCTGTAGTTCTCGTCGTTCTCAGAGCCACGAGTCGTCGGTGTCGTGTCTTGGACGACCTTCAAGGTGGAGTTTGTCGTTCGTGGCATCCTGAGATGACCCGCCGCCGTCAGGAACAGCGACACCCTGGGGGCTCCTACCTTCCTGAGCCACGCTGCCACCTTGTGAAACAGTGTCACTTTGAGATGCAACGTCCCCCTGTGGCCCGGGGCTTCCTGACGAGGCACACACTCTCTGTAGCTCCCCAGCGGCTTGTGAGGGAGGCGTAGTACCGGCGCCCTGGGAGTTGCCACTGGCCGGTGAGGCGGGGTCCACGCTGCCCTGGGAGCTGCTGTGACCCAAAGAGGAGACATCAGCGCCCTTCGAGCTGCTACTGGAGACGTCGCCGCGGCCCTTAAGTCTGAGAGGGTGCTTGACGGTGAGCTCGAGGATGTCGGCCTTCTCCAGCTTGGTCTGTTTACCAAGGGCCTCCGCGTTCACCAGGTGGGCCTCCGTCAGCAGTCTGGCCAGGTCGTTGAGGCTCGTGTTGATCCTCTCCCGCCTCTTCCTCTCCATCAACGGCTTCCTGATCTGTGGACCACAACAATGTGTTACCTTATGACAGGTGGTGTTACCTTATGACAGGTGGTGTTACCTTATGACAGGAGGTGTTACCTTATGACAGGTGGTGTTACCTTATGACAGGTGGTGTTACCTTATGACAGGTGGTGTTACCTCATGACAGGTGGTGTTCTTATGACAGGTGGTGTTACCTCATGACAGGTGGTGTTACCTTATGACAGGTGTTGTGTTACCTTATGACAGGTGGTGCTACCTTATGACAGGTGTTGTGTTACCTTATGACAGGTGTTGTGTGACAGGTACTATGTAACATCAACTGCAAGACACACACACACACACACCCTAGTTATATATCATATTTGTATCACTTATGTTACTTGTATATTATTTGTAAATCAAGAGACCCATTCCCCAATTATGTAACTGTATATTTTCAACCTTCAGGCTGCTATGCTCTTTCAATAAAGTCAATTATTATTATTATTATTATTATTATTATTATTATTATTACTTATATTATTATTATTATTATTATTATTATTATTATTATATTTTATTATTATTATTATTATTACTTATATTATTATTATCAATGTTATTATTATTATATATTATTATACACACACACACACACACACACACACACACACATAGTAACAGAAGCCAGCAGGTACCGACAGCACACCTGGTACCTGGCACCCTAGTAGTGAGAGGGACAGTACATACAGGTAGTTACAGGTACTGACAGGTTATGAGTGACAATGGTAGGTACACGACAGGAATGGACAGGTATATGGTGAGTGACGGGTGATACTAGTCAATGATGTGAGTTTCAATATTATTATTATCATTTTCTTAACATGTAACACATCGACACCAACAATAACAGGTGTGTAAACTATAGTTAATCACAGGTGAATAATGAACAGGTGTTTAATGGAAGTATTTGTCCAACACACACAGAGGTGACCGATGACTCCTGTTGTCTTGGCAAGGTTGTCAAAATCCTTCTTCCGTTGTGTCATATTATCTCACACACCTGGTTGTCCCCATACTGAGACAGGTGTAAGTGTGACTGTCTGATATATTGTAACACTGTACTGAAATGAGTGTCAGTTGATGTATTTGAACTGAAATGCCAACATATGTGTATTCATGTTAGTTGACCTATATGAATATTTACATGGTTTAGAAATAATAATAATAATAATAATAATAATAATAATAATAATAATAATATAATAATAATAATAATAATAATAATAATAACAACAACAATAATAATAATAATAACAATAATAATAATGATAATAATAATAATAATACTAATAATAATAATAATAATAATAATGATAATAATAATAATAATAATAATAATAATAATAATAATAATAATAACTAATAACAATAATAATAAAAACTTGAACATTATCTCACCAAAAAATAATATTATTGGCCAAAACTCACCTTCCTGGTCTCACTAGGAGGGCGTGTCAGCTTAGGTCTAGTCATGTTCCCTGGCTGTAGACCCATGATGCTCCGACGATGACGACGACAACGACCACCACCACCTCCTCACTCTACGAGGCCTCGCAGCCATCTGAGGCACCGCGCCCCCTGACACCCCAACCCCCCCCCCTTGAACGGTTGCCAAATACTTCTTTTTTCTCTCCCTTATTGACCATAGCGTTCGTTATTGAGCAAAAAAAAAATCAAAACAACATTGATCTTTTTGTTAGTTTTTGTTATGTAGATGTATAACGATATAGTTGTTTATGAATAATTTTATGTTATGTAAGATTAAGATTATTTTATTCGTTTGTGTTGAAATGACCAAGTAAATTTACATCTACCTGCCGCCATTAGCATTAAAATCACCAGGTAAATTAAATGGACAACGTTTTAATATCTCCTGTTTTTATCATCCCTGTAACATTGACATAATTATAATGAAGATCAAATAATAACACTCCTTTTTCATAATACATAAACCGTATAACGTATAATGATAGCAATTACATAGAGTTTACTTAACGTTAATTAAATACCTTGTTACCTGTACCTGTGTGTCATTATACCTGAAATTAACCCCCCCCCCCCAACTACTCCTGATACATGATTCTGTCCATAAATGATTCGGATTCACAAGTCTGAATCTCACGGGGTTCGGGAGAGAGAGGTGAACGGACTTGAGTAGTTAACTGTACTTTACCTGTATTCACACCTGTATTCACACCTGTATTCACACCTGTATTCACACCTGTATTCACACCTGTATTTATCTTATTATTGATGTTTGTTTCTTTAAGTCTCAGACAAACAAACAAACAGACTTTACTTTGTTTATGCTGTTGGGTTTAATAATAATAATTCAAGAAAAATCAAGACAGAGAGGAAAATATGCAGAAGAAATAAAAAATAATAATAATAATAAAATCGTTGTACTTCCTAGGAATAAAAAAACATACACGTATTTATTTTCCCAGGAATGCCTCCGACGTTGATTAAAACACGTATAAAGTGGTGGTGTGAAGGCGTAACAACAAACAGGTGTGACAGGTGTGACGGCAAACAGGTGTGACAGGTGTGATGTCAAAACAGTCCAGGTTAGGTAAAGAATACACCTTTATCCCCGGAAATCCCAGATAAACCCAAGTAAGTAAAAAAAAAAAAAATAATAATAAATCCGGATTACCTGAAAGTCTCTAGTCGAACGAAAATCCTAAATCCGCCTTCACCTGTGTTGTTGTTCGTGTAAGGTCTTGTTTAATATTTGGGCCAATTATTTTTTGTTTACTTTATGGTGAGAGATATTGGAAGAGGTGACACAATGTCTCTCAGTCTCTCTCTCTCTCTCTCTCTCTCAGCGTCTTATATCTCTCTCAAGTTATCGTATTCAAGGGGTAAAACACATCCATCCTCTTGTCACCGTTTTGCTTGCTTCTGCATCTATTAAAACACACACACACACACCACATACACACACACACACACCACACACACACCACACACACACACACACACACACACCGTACCTGTATGAGGGAGGTCAGCACCTGTAATAAGGGCCCTGTACCTGTGTTTACTTATCAACAATGGGTTACTCTCTGCCTCCGGGAACTGATGGTTAGTGATTCCCACCAGGCTAAGTGAGAAGGAGGGATGGAGGGATGGAGGGAGAGAGGTAAGGAAGGAAGGAGGGATGGAGGGAAGGAAGGAAGGAGTGTGTAAAGGAAGTTGTATATATCTTTACCTTACAGTACATGAGTTTAAGTCTCCGTTAACGTCATCATTCAGGAAGTTCCAGTAATGTTTTAGCCAACGGTTCATGACAGGTAAACATGGCAGTCTTACAGCAAGGAACACCGCTTTGTTGTCACCTAAAACCTTCTCTCTACCTCCCGACCCAGCTCTCCTCCGCCAACGGTTCGTCTCGTAACGGGAAACCAGTAAATACAAGAAAATTCGACTGTTGGAAACCAGGCGATGAATGAAATGCCTTTCTCTTTATACTCACGACGAGCCGCTCCTCCCCTGCCCAGCCCACCCTCCCTTGACACGCGTCCCGATCCGTGGCTTACTGGCTTAGTTGTTCGTTTTAATTTTGTTTGGTGGGGGGGGGGGTGGTTAATAGTGTGTTTGTGTTGTTAATGTTTAGTATAAAGGTTTTAATTAGTTGTTTGATGTTAGTTTGGCTTATATTTCATTATTTCATTGATTAATTTATTCATTTATTATCCGCTGATTATATTTACCACCAGTTGATGATTATATTAGTAAGTTTGTAATAATAATTCCATTGGAGCTTTTTTCTGTATAAGTTAAAAAAAAAAATCACACGTAAAAATCCGAAGTTGAAGCCAGAGCCAGACTACAGATTAAGACAGAGGTGTTCACTTGATGCTCGCCTCAACTGACCCGTCAATCTCCGTTTTCTTTCTCTCTCAAAATACAAAAAAAAAAATCTCATTCTTCCTCTGGCCAAAAAATACAAACACACAGCCTTCAAGAACAACAAATACACAATTTTCGGCGATATAATAATACTAAAATAACACGAGAGAGAGAGAGGTAGGGAGGTAGGGAGGTAGGCGATCACCTGAGGAAGTACCTGTCCCGTGTTTGTCCACATTAACGCTCACCCGACGGACCGACACCCACTTCACCTGTCGGTCCAAGGTATCGTACCATAGAGCAATAGTTTACCTTACAACATAACTAATGTATCACCAAACCCAAACATAATCTTACCCACATACATGCGGACATTAATATTTTTACCTGTGTATTATATAAATCTTGAAACAAAAAAAAGATTGAATAAAAAAAATTAACACCTGAAGCAATTAGCGCACACCACAGGTAAAACTAATTAGGATATACCTGTTCTATATTTTTAGACGTAAATTTACTCCAAAAAATTCAAAATGTTAGTGAAAAAGACTATATATCCATTGTTAGTGTCTGAAAAAGATTATAAATTATTATAGAATGATTTTGAAAGTTGAAAAATGTATTCAAAAATTTTTCGACCTGTTGATAGTCCTACAAAAATATAGGGAAATTATTTTATTGAATTAAATAATCAAAATTGAATTATCGCATCAAAATTGAAATACATTAAAAAAAAAGAATTATATTGAAAATGAGGAAAAATTACCAAATTACATAAATAACTATAAAATAACCAAGAAAAATACCGTAAATTAAAAGACAATGTAAAATGAGAATAGACGAAATGTATCTTATAAATCATGAGAAAAATATTACAAAAATTAATAAAAATGTCAAGACTTAAGAAATGGAAATATACAATAGAAAAAGATGAACAATAATAATAAAATATAAAATTGAAAACAACACCACCACCACCAACAACAACAGCAACAACAACTACAACAACAACTACAACAACTACAACAACAACAACAACAACAACAGCAACAACAACTACCTATAAAAATAGACAAAATAAACACGAAATAAATAAAAAAAACCAAATTTACACCATTAAACAAAATCTGTCAGGAAATAAAAGAAAAATAAGAACCAATTAGCCAACACCTGAGTGGACACCTTACAGGTAAACGTGGCTAAGGACCAGAGGGGCATAAGACACACTCTCACCACCACGTACAGGGAATAACGAGAGAGAGAGAGAGAGAGAGAGAGAGAGAGAGAGAGAGAGAGAGAGAGAGGGAGAGAGAGAGAGAGAGAGAGAGAGAGAGAGAGAGAGAGGTCCATTGAGTTAATCCCAAGAGGAATGTTTAACGTTGTACCACCAGAGGAAGTGAGGAGGGAGGGAGGGAGAGAGGAAAGGAAGGAAGGAGGGTGGGAAGGAGGGAGGGACTGCTTGTGTAGGAAAGGAGGGAAAGAAAGACTTAGTGGAATTTGGGAAGAAAAAAAGAGAGAGAGGGAGGGAGTTAAAGAGAGAGAGAGGGAGAGAGAGATGGAGGAAAGATGGGAGAGAGCGAGGGAGTTGAGAGAGAGAAATGGAGGGACAGACAGACAGACAGACTGCAAAGCAATTCACTTCAATAAAGTCTACGGGAGACCCACACCAAGTTATAAATCCAATAATAATAACAATAACAATAATAATAATAATAATAATAATAATAATAATAATAATAATAATAATAATAATAATAATAATAATAATAATAATAATAATAATAACAATAATAATAATAATAATAATAATAATAATAACAATAATAACAATAATAATAATAACAATAATAATAATAATAATCATTTATACCACACAAGAGTCTACACACAAGAGTCTACACACAAGAGTCTACACACAAGAGTCTACACACAAGAGTCTACACACAAGAGTCTACACACAAGTTCTCTACAAGCGTTGATGATTTCTACGGTAGTTGGAACGGGATGAGAACGTGTTGCTGTTGTAGAATCAAACACCAATTTCGGGGCGAGGGATCTCAGGTGGGAGCTGGTGGCGGCGATGAGGATAGTGTAACGGCTTTGGACTAAACGAACAGATGAGGTTATGGTGATGATTAGAGAGAGTTGAGAGGGTAAGTGTGTGTGTGTGTGTGTGTCTGTCCATTACTCTTAAATCCGGTTGGGAATATTCTACACACACACACACACACACACCTAACTTAACCTAACCAAAAGTGAAAGGGATATATATCGTTGGGGGGGGGAGGGAGGGAGGTGATATAGTGCACCTGTTCACTTACTGTTTGTCTCTTCACACCTGCCTGAGGGTACCCACTTCCCCCCCCCTTTCTGACCTCCCCCTCTCCCTCTCCCCCTTGCCTCCCCCTTCACCCTCAGGTCATAACTACCACCCACATAAAACTAACCTAACCTAACCCCCTCCACTCTCCTCCCTCTCCACCCTCCACCTCTTCCCTCCACCCTTCCCACCTCCACCCTTCCCCCTCCACCCTTCCTCCACCTCTCACCCTTCACCCTCCCCCCTCCACCCTGTCATTCATCCAAAGGTTTGAATTACCTGCAGTTACTCAAGAGAGCCGACCCAGGTTCGATCCCCGGGCAGGGTGAAACTATGGGTAAGTTTCTTAACGCCATTTGCCTCTGTCTACCCAGCAGTAATTGGGGACCTGGTTGTTAATCGATTTACGGATCGTGTTCCGGGGTAATGGCTAGCCAGTGCAGTTGGCGAGTTGTCCGGTCTTCTCGTGTGTGGTTGTTGTGTTGGCGACAGCTTCTACACCTTTACAAATTACGCCCAGGTGGCCCTTGGGCGGCTCATCCTGATACACGAGGGCAGCCATTATGTATGTATGTATGTATGTACACACAGGTTAGCGTCAGGTGTACAACGAGGTAATGAGCAAAAGAACGCCTCTAGGGGTTAAGGTGGGGGAGGAGAAGGAGGAGCCTCACCCCACCGGTACAGATCAGGAAGCTGGAAGAGAGAGAGAGAGAGAGAGAGAGAGAGAGAGAGAGAGAGAGAGAGAGAGAGAGAGAGAGAGAGAGAGAGTAGGGTTGTTCCAAGCAATTAACACAGGTAACATATGGTTAGGTTAACCTGCCCAGGTGACCGACAACATACCAACCCACCTCCTTTCCTCTTTTCACGTCCTCCTCCTCCCCCTCCCAGCACCTCCTCAGGGCAGGTGTGGTGATCACAGGTGATTATTGTTGCACCTGTCGTACCCACCTGTTACCTCCCTGGTGCCCTCCCTCCCTCCCTCCCTTCGTGTTCTATCTCTCCTTCCCTCCATTTTCATTTTCCAGAGAGAGAGAGAGAGAGAGAGAGAGAGAGAGAGGAGAGAGAGAGAGAGAGACAGCATCTCACACTTCCGGCCACCACCGCCTCAAGACAAGAAGTGTTCCTCTGTTACCTGTCCTGACTCACTGATCACCGCACCTGCTCTCTCTCTTTCTCTTCACTGTCTACCTGTGTACGTGTGTCTGTGTGTTAACTCTCTCTCTATCTCTCTCCGTTATGTCTATCTTTCTATCTTTCCCCTTTTTTCTCTTTTTTCTATCTGCTGCTGTGTGTGTGTGTGTGTGTGTGTGTGTGTCCCTCTGTCCCTCCCCCCACGACTGACACTACTCCCACCCCCCATCAACACTAGGAGGGCAAAGGAAGGTGAAGGGGAGGGGGATGATCCTGCACCACGCCAAGCTCCAAGGACGCCCCCTCCCCTCCACCCCACACCCCCTCTCCTCCTCCCCACAACTACTACAACGACTACAAGTATTACACTACTAACAACAACAGCATCTACTACTACTACTACTACTACTACTTCTACTACTACTACTTTTTTTAATGGCCTCCAGCCTCCCCCAATAGCCACACCTTCGCCGCCATTTTATTACCTTAATATTAAAAATTCTAATAAATAAGCAGCTATCCTATCTGTGTTGAGTTAGTTGAGCCGCAGATCTATGCGGCATTCAGTGACTGTTGCCTCATAGTCAATATCTGCAGCTGTTATCGGCTTTGGGGCCGATGCTCTCGTTCCTCTGAGGCAGAGCAAAGCCGACCGAGGGAGAGAGAAAGACAGTCGACATCTCATCCAGGCTGTAACGTAACTTCTGGGCTGCTGCTTCTGTTCGGAGATCACCTCCGAGAGTCTGGCGTAGAAACATCTTGCACTTGGGCCCATCCCACCAGAGGTTGTGAACACTAGAGGAGTGAAACTGCCTTGATCAACGTTCTGAATTCTCTCCCCATATGCCCTTATCTTGTCGTTCTCGTTCCTCCTATGCGCAGCATCGAGAGCTAGGTTACGGTGACATGCGGCCATGGGTGGCATATCCTGTCGTCAAAGAATGCTCGCTGTCCCCGCGTCCAGAATCCTCGAGCACTGACGTCCACACGGGCTTCGTTGGATGTGTTTGAAGTCCTGTGTCGGAGGTTTTCACCGTCCAGTGGCAGGAGGGGCGGTCCACCATGACGTCGTGGCAGATTTCCTTCATTATAGTAGCTGTTAGATCCCTCACTTCGTCATGCCTCACGTGTACGAGGCCCCTTGCACACCATGGCGTGGTCGATGTTATAGGGTAAGCCACACACACATTGTGAGGGTAAACCTTTTACTCTCTGACCTCTATAGCCGGGTCATGGTAGTCTGGAGTTAGTACACTACTACTACTACTAAAACTACTACTTTCCTGACTGGCCTAGTGGGGGGTGGGAGGGGAAGATGACAGGTGGTGTCATGTTGCGGTGGGCAGATGGTGACTTGTGGCCGGAAATGTTGATGTAATGAACCAAGGTGATGCATATTTGTGTATGAATAGAGGAGTAGGTATAATGTATGTGACTATGTATATGAATATAAAACTAATATATGCATATACATAGATTAGTACACACACACACACACACACACACACACACACACATATACACACACAAACACACACACACACACGGTGGTCGCCCAGGGCCATCACTTCCCGCCCTCGGGGTCCACCAGCCCTTGAGCTGCTGCCCTGAGGCTGTATAGGACCCCGGGGATGACCTGGTGAAGGGCGGCACACTACTGCTGGTGCTGGTGGTGACAGTTCTTCGCCTCTCTTATCACGTCACCCACACTCATCCACTCTCCCTCCTGAGCATCCCCCCCCTCACACCGCTATCCTCATCCACCCTCACCTATCCGCACCCATTCTCCCTAACACACACTCTTCCACGCACTACCCCCCACAACACGTTGCTACCCCCACAGCACGCGCTACCCCCACAACACGCACTACCCCCACAACACGCACTACCCCCACAACACGCGCTACCCCGCACAACACGCCCTACCCCCACAACACGCGCTACCCCCACAACACGCACTACCCCCACAACACGCACTACCCCCCACAACACGCGCACCCCTGCACAACACGCCCTACCCCCCACAACACGCACTACCCCCCACAACACGCACTACCCCACAACACGCACTACCCCCCACAACACGCGCTACCCCCCACAAAACGCCCTACCCCCACAACACGCACTAACCCCCACAACACGCGCTACCCCCACAACACCTACCCACAACTCAGCACCCCCACAGCAACCACTACGCCCCACAACACGCCCTAACCCCCCACAACACGCACTACCCCCACAACACGCGCTACGCCCCACAACACGCGCTACCTACACGCGCCACCCCCCACAACACGCGCTACCCCCACAACACGCGCCACCCCCACAACACGCGCCACCCCCACAACACGCGCTACCCCCACAACACGCGCTACCCCCACAACACGCGCCACAACACGCGCCTACCCCCACAACACGCACTACCCCCACAACACGCGCTACCTCCCACAACACGCGCCCCCCCACAACACGCACTACGCGCTACCCCCACAACACGCGCTACCTGCACACACAGGTAATGATGAGAAAATCGAGGCCCCTCATTAGCCCCACTAACCACTCCCCGCCCGCCCACCTGCCCCTGCCTGCCCCTGCCCCCCTGCCCCTGCCCATGGTGCTGTGAGTGCTGTTATTGTTTTCTCTTCGTCTTCTTTGCATCCCACTTCCCTTCTTCCCTTCCCTGCTTCCCGACTCTCTTTCCTCCCTTCTCTCCCATCCCTGCTCTCCTCCTTCCTTCCCCTCCCTTACTCCCCCTAACGAGTCACCATTGAAGTTCCTTGGTCATGAGTCATGTGTCAGTCCGTCTGTCAGCGCATGACACTCCTGCATGACTGACGACGACATGGGGGAGGAGAGGGGAAGGAGGAAAGAGGAAGAGAGGAGGACAAAGAATAGGGAAGGAGGAAGGAGGAGATAGGAGGTAGAGGGAAATGTTGAGAGAAGCAGGAGGTGAGGAAAAGGAGGAGAGGGGGGGTGAGGAGGTGATGGGTGGGGTGATGGGTGGAGGGTGAGGTGACCTTTGGAGGGGGAGGTGACCTTGGAGGGGAGGGTGACCTTTGGAGGAGGGGTGACCTTGGAGGGTGGAGGAGGGTGACCTTGGAGGGGGGGTGAACTTTAGAAGGGTGACCAAAGGGATTAGACAACCCCCCCCCAAAAAAAAAAATATCTAAACAACGAAAATAGCGAAAACAAATTTATTTTTTCGTTTTAATTAATTTCTGTCGTAATTATTTTTTATAGTTGAGTTATTTAATCTATTTTATTTATTTTATTATTATCATATTTTTATCCGTTTGTTTATCGTCTTCTTAATTTTTCATCTTATCTTATCTTATTATTTATTTATTTACTTATTTATTCATTTTTTGCTATTATCTTTATTTTCTATTATTGTCTAGTTTGTATTTATATTCTTGTTTCGTCTCTCTCTCTCTCTCTCTCTCTCTCTCTCTCTCTCTCTCTCTCTCACGGGTCCATTTTCTACATCAGGGGATACTTAAGAAATGAAGATAATTTATATGTATTTATTAATGATTTAAAACTACATATATATCGAGTATAGCTTTTTATTCATGCACATATGTATATATTGTGTGTGTATGTGTGTGTGTGTGTGTGTGTGTGTGTGTGTGTGTGTGTGTGTGTGTGTGTGTGTGTGTGTGTGTGTGTGTGTGTGTGTGTGTGTGTGTGTGTGTGTGTGTGTGTTAGAGTAACCAATAGGAGCGTTTAAATTCAGTGACGTCACAAGTCCATTACCAAGGTCTCCATACACGATCAACACACAAGTCCATCGGCGTCCCCTCCTCTTCCTCTTCCATCTTCTCCTCTTCCTCCTCCTCTTCTTCTTCCTCTTCCTCCTCTTCCATCATCGCCAGGTCCTCCTTAGCCTGGTCGTGTCCCTGTCGCTGTTCTGGTAAGGAGGTGGCACTAGGGGCATCATCTACCTCTGGGGGGGATCCTGGGGGCGTGTTGGGGGGGACACTAAGCTTCTGGGGGCTCTTGACTTTGATCACTGGGTTCTTCTGCTGCCGGAGGAGGTCTTGATGGTGAGTCTCGACGGGTGAGGTCTTTTGTTCGCCGTGTGTGGTCGTCAGGAGGTGGGAGGTGTTAGTCGTTGAGGGTTGACTATCAAGAGGACCTTCCTGGAGGAGAAGTGCCAAGGCGCCGTCAGGGAGTCGAGCTGGGACGAGTGTGAGGCACTTTGGAGGAGGTACTGAAGAAGGAGTGTTTTCTTCAGCGGCTGCAGGAGACGCTGAGGAAGTTGATGGAGTAGTTTCAGCAGGTTTAGTGTCACCGCTGTGTTCTGTCGTAGCAGAAATCGACTCTGACGGTGAAGGTGATGGAGTGAGCTCTTGGACGCGGGAGGACAGGTGCTGTAGGAGTCCCCGACGGAGGGTTTCTGTCCCAGGCTCATGACAGGTACTAAGTAGACCGTCTACCACCCGTATACACTGTTTATATCCCGTCAGATAACAACTGTCTTCCTTCCCTACCGTCTCGCCTTCATCCTCTCCTCCGCTAGTGATGTTCCTGACGCTGCTGATGCTCCTGACAGTCTGCCAGTACCTGACCGTCAGCTCCAGGATGTCTGCCTTCTCCAGCTTGGGGTTCCTGCTCTCAGTACCCTTCGTCAGGCGGTCCTCAGCCAGCAGGGAGGAGAGCTCGTCAAGACAAGTGTTGATGCGGTCACGACGCTTCTTCTCCATGATGGGCTTCCTGACCTGACGGAGGGAGAGGTGTGAGCACTGACGGAGAAAATTAATGAGTACTGACGGAGAGGTGTGATACCCCGGCAGAGGTGAGTACTGACGGAGAGGTGTGATGACGGAGGGAGAGGTGTGAGTACTGACGGAGGGAGAGGTGTGAGCACTGACGGAGGGAGAAGTGTGAGTACTGACGGAGGGAGAGGTGTGAGTACTGACGGAGGGAGAGGTGTGAGTACTGACGGAGAGAGAGGTGTGAGTACTGACGGAGGATAGGTGTGATGACGGAGGGAGACGTGTGAGTACTGAGAGAGAGAGAGAGAGAGAGAGAGAGAGAGAGAGAGAGAGAGAGAGAGAGAGAGAGAGAGAGAGAGAGAGAGAGAGAGAGACTTCAAAAATAATGTAATATTACCACTACCATCACTAGTATTGCAACAACTAATACGAAAACTACAACTACCACCACCACTACTACTACTACTACTACTACTACTACTACTACTACTACTTCTTTTTTACAATTAGTGACCACCATCCTCCCACTATAGCCACACCTTCGCCTCCATTTTTATCACCTTAAAATTAAATATCCTAAATAAATCCAATATCAACACAGGTAATAATAACATCAATAATTAATTAATAAAATGATCATAATATTAATAATAGTAATAAGTTAATGACAGACAGACAGGTAGACAGACACTCACCCGTCTACTCTCCTTCAGTGGGCCAGGTGTTGATGGAGTACTCTTGCTTGCACTGCCTTCAAGGACTCCCATCTTCTCTCACCTCTCACTTGTACCTCACCAAGGCTCCTCACTCCTCCCCAAGGCTCCTCACTCCTCCACAAGGCTCCTCACTCCTCCCCAAGGCCCTCACTGCTACAAGGCTCCTCCTCCTCCCCAGGCTCCTCCTCCTCCCAAGGCTCCTCACCTCCCTCCCCAAGGCTCCTCACTCGGCCCTCTGGCTCCTCCCCAGGCTCCTCACCCTCCCAGGCCCTCACCTCCCCAAGGCCCTCACACTCCCAAGGCTCTCACACTCCCCAGGCTCCCCTCGCCCTCTCCCAGGCTCCTCACCCTCCAAGGCCCTCACCTCCCAGGCTCCTCACCCTCCCAAGGCTCCTCACCTCCCAAGGCTCTCCTCCCCAGGCCCTCACACCTCAAGGCTCTCCCTCACCAAGGCCCTCACCCTCCAAGGCCCTCCTCCTTCCCAAGGCTCCTCCTCCTCCCCAAAGGCTCCTCACTCCTCCCAAGGCTCCTCATCTCCCCAAGGCTCCTCACCTCCCCAAGGCTCCTCACACCTCCCCAAGGCTCCTCACTCCTCACCAAGGCTCCTCACTCCTCCACAAGGCTCCTCACTCCTCCCAAGGCTCCTCACTCCTCCCCAAGGCTCCTCACACCTCCCCAAGGCTCCTCACTAGTCACCACAGCCCCTCACTCATCACACGTTTCTCTTCAATATAATACAAATTAATATAAATACATCAGATAACTAAATAACTATATATAATTACATAACAAATTACTATAGTCTATAATAATGACGTATCTATTAACTATATATAATACTGGGTTAGGTTAGGTCAGGTTAGGTAGGTTAGGTTAGGTCAGGTCAGGTTAGGTTAGGTCAGGTCAGGTTGGTTAGGTTAGGTTAGGTTAGGTTAGGTCAGGTTAGGTTAGGTTAGGTTAGGTCAGGTCAGGTTGGGTTGGGTTAGGTCAGGTCAGGTCAGGTTAGGTTAGGTATCTGTATAACACAGCATATCGACGCACATGTTAGGATATTACTGTATGTATGTGTATGTATGTATGTATGTATGTATCACTCGCGAAGATCTGGGAGTCTACACCGCCTGTGTCACTAGTGAAGATCTGGGAGTCTACACCGCCTGTGTCACTAGTGAAGATCTGGGAGTCTACACCGCCTGTGTCACTAGTGAAGATCTGGGGTCTACACCGCCTGTGTCACTAGTGAAGATCTGGGAGTCTACACCGCCTGTGTCACTAGTGAAGATCTGGGAGTCTACACCGCCTGTGTCACTAGTGAAGATCTGGGAGTCTACACCGCCTGTGTCACTAGTGAAGATCTGGGAGTCTACACCGCCTGTGTCACTAGTGAAGATCTGGGAGTCTACACCTGTGTCACTAGTGAAGATCTGGAGTCTGCACCTGTGTCACTAGTGAGAGATCTGGGAGTCTACACCGCCTGTGTCACTAGTGAAGATCTGGGGTCTACACCGCCTGTGTCACTAGTGAAGATCTGGGAGTCTACACCGCCTGTGTCACTAGTGAAGATCTGGGAGTCTACACCCCCTGTGTCACTAGTGAAGATCTGGGAGTCTACACCGCCTGTGTCACTCGTGAAGATCTGGGAGTCTACACCGCCTGTGTCACTCGTGAAGATCTGGGGTCTACGCCTGTGTCACTAGTGAAGATCTGGGAGTCTACACCGCCTGTGTCACTAGTGAAGATCTGGAGTCTACACCGCCTGTGTCACTAGTGAAGATCTGGGAGTCTACACCGCCTGTGTCACTCGTGAAGACCTGGGAGTCTACATCGCCTGTGTCACTAGTGAAGATCTGGGAGTCTACCGCCTGTGTCACTCGTGAAGATCTGGGAGTCTACACCGCCTGTGTCACTCGAAGACCTGGGAGTCTACATCGCCTATGTCACTAGTGAAGATCTGGGAGTCTACACCGCCTGTGTCACTCGTGAAGATCTGGGAGTCTACACCGCCTGTGTCACTAGTGAAGATCTGGGGTCTACACCGCCTGTGTCACTAGTGAAGATCTGGGAGTCTACACCTGCCTGTGTCACTAGTGAAGATCTGGGAGTCTACACCGCCTGTGTCACTAGTGAAGATCTGGGAGTCTACACCGCCTGTGTCACTAGTGAAGATCTGGGAGTCTACACCGCCTGTGTCACTAATGAAGATCTGGGAGTCTACACCGCCTGTGTCACTAATGAAGATCTGGAGTCTACACCGCCTGTGTCACTCGTGAAGATCTGGGAGTCTACACCGCCTGTGTCACTAGTGAAGATCTGGGAGTCTACACCGCCTGTGTCACTAGTGAAGATCTGGAGTCTACACCGCCTGTGTCACTAGTGAAGATCTGGGAGTCTACACCGCCTGTGTCACTAGTGAAGATCTGGGAGTCTACAGCACCTGTGTCACTAGTGAAGATCTGGGAGTCTACACCGCCTGTGTCACTAGTGAAGATCTGGAGTCTACACCGCCTGTCACTAGTGAAGATCTGGGAGTCTACACCGCCTGTGTCACTAGTGAAGATCTGGGAGTCTACACCGCCTGTGTCACTAGTGAAGATCTGGGGTCTACACCGCCTGTGTCACTAGTGAAGATCTGGGGTCTACACGCCTGTGTCACTAGTGAAGATCTGGGAGTCTACCGCCTGTGTCACTAGTGAAGATCTGGGAGTCTACACCGCCTGTGTCACTAGTGAAGATCTGGGAGTCTACACCGCCTGTCACTAGTGAAGATCTGGGGTCTACACCGCTGTACTAGTGAAGATCTGGGAGTCTACACCGCCTGTCACTTGTGAAGATCTGGGAGTCTGCACCGCCTGTGTCACTAGTGAAGACCTGGGAGTCTACCGCCTGTGTCACTAGTGAAGATCTGGGAGTCTACACCGCCTGTGTCACTAGTGAAGATCTGGGGTCTACACCGCCTGTGTCACTAGTGAAGATCTGGGAGTCTACACCGCCTGTGTCACTTGTGAAGATCTGGGAGTCTGCACCGCCTGTGTCACTAGTGAATCTGGGAGTCTACCGCCTGTGTCACTAGTGAAGATCTGGGAGTCTACACCGCCTGTGTCACTTGTGAAGATCTGGGAGTCTGCACCGCCTGTGTCACTAGTGAAGACCTGGGGTCTACACCGCCTGTGTCACTAGTGAAGATCTGGGAGTCTACCGCCTGTGTCACTAGTGAAGATCTGGGAGTCTACACCGCCTGTGTCACTAGTGAAGATCTGGGAGTCTACACCGCCTGTGTCACTTGTGAAGATCTGGGAGTCTACCGCCTGTGTCACTAGTGAAGATCTGGGAGTCTACACCGCCTGTGTCACTAGTGAAGATCTGGAGTCTACACCTGCTGTGTCACTAGTGAAGATCTGGGAGTCTACACCGCCTGTGTCACTAGTGAAGATCTGGGAGTCTACACCGCCTGTGTCACTAGTGAAGATCTGGGAGTCTACACCGCCTGTGCCATAACTAAGACTCGCACCACTAGAGCTCCTTCGTCAGCAGAAAGACTCACCGAGACAGACAACTCTACTGAAGAAGGTAACTTGACTACACCACACAACCTGTCCTTATGCCTCACTCACGCCGCCTCTGGGTCCAGGATGTGTGTGTGGAGGAGTCACGCTTCAGTACCCACCTGCACACGACCACCACACGACCGTCGACCACTGCTTCACGCGCACACACGAACCTCTTATCCCTCAGACTATCGGCAGGTTTTAAAAATCATCATCAAACTTTAACTTCTCTTTTTTCCCTATTGATATAAATCCTTAACTACATAATTGATATAAACTTTGATGTTATTTAAGTGTTCTCAAATGTTATAAATAGGTAGGAACTAAGTAAGAAGTTAGTTAAATGAGGTAAATTTATTTGAACACATTTCGGCGCCTCAGGTAAGCACCATAGTGGGATCATCTAGAACAACAAAGCACAGAGTAATTTGCAGCTCACTTCCGCTTTCCTCGTTTCCTATTGGTTGGTTGTTTTTATGTCATCTATACTCTGATTGGCTGGAGGTTTAGGGCAGGGAAATTAGTGGTTTAACCTCAGAAATGTTCCTGTAAATCACCAGAATATTTTTATTTTTTTGGTTTTTCAAGATTTAAAACATTGAACAATACCACACGAGTTAGGGGTCTATACCTTACTGTTAATAATGCATAATTACCATCTAGAGTTTGTTAAATTATCTCGTTAAATAATAAACTTCATGTTAAAACGTTAATAAAACCACTTGGGTAGCTGACTTATAATTAGCGTTTAAAATCTAAGAGACATTAATTAGAGAAAAGTCTTATGATCTCTGTGTACTGTACGTGTGCCGTTTAGTATAAGACCTTGTTACCTGTACTCAGAGACCTTACCTGTTGAGCCTAATTAACATAATTATAACAAGTCTTACCTGAAGTCTTATAGTAATGGAGGGAAAGTGATTAATCATTGTCAATAATTAATCACTAATTTAAATGGTTTATTTTTTTTATTAATTTGGGAAAAAAGTTAAATGGGAAAAGAGTTAAATGGGAAAAAAGTTAAATGGGTAAAAAAGTTAAATGGGAAAAAAGTTAAACGGGAAAAAAATTTGTTATTATATATTAAATTAAGAAGATAAAAAATGTGGTACTTGGTGTTATCATAAATGAGTTACCTTAATTTGTCATTGTTATTATTGTAATTAATTGATATAAACAATAACTTGGATAACTAGTGATATAAAATGGTGGGTGTTCTATTCTCACCTGGCGATCATTATTTGTTAATTACTCTCTGTCTGTCTGTCTCTCTGTCTGTCTGTCTGTCTGTCTCGATCCCTTTCACTATCCATCTCTCTCCTCTCTAATTCCCTCTCCCTTTCTCTCTCTCATCTCTCCTCTCTCACTTACACACACAGGTGAGGGAGGGAGGGAGGGAAGAGGGGGAGGGAGGAGGGAGGAGGGGGAGGGAGAAACACGTGGTGGAGAGTTCAAAGTTGTCGCCGCATCCGTTGCCTTAAGGGATGGTGGTAGTGGAGGCCAGGGGGAAGGAGGCCAAGTGAAGGAGGCCAAGGGATGGTAGAGGGTAGGGGAAAAAAGACCAGGGGGAAGAAGGCCAGAGGTTGGTGGAGGCCAGGGAGTG
The DNA here is from genome assembly GCF_018991925.1 of Homarus americanus. NCBI lineage: Eukaryota > Metazoa > Arthropoda > Malacostraca > Decapoda > Nephropidae > Homarus > Homarus americanus. The sequence goes on from NW_024744357.1 coordinate 5,115,431, forward strand.
TTGGAGGCCATAGAGCAGTGGAGGCCAGGGAATGGTGGATGCCAAAGGAGTGGAGGCCAGGAGGTGGTAGAGGCCAGGTGGTGGTTGTGGTGGAGGCCAGGGTGATTGCTGTGGAGGCCAGGGAGTGGTAGAGGCCAGGTGGTGGTTGCGGTGGAGGCCAGGCTGGTTGTGGTGGTGGAGGCCAAGATTATTGCTGTGGAGGCCAGGGAGATTATGGTGGAGGCCAGTGTGGTTGTGATGGAGGCCTGTGGGTGGTTGTGGTGGAGGAGGCCAACGTAATTGTATAACCCTGTTGTATACTTGTATCTTTCTTGCATAAAAAACTAAAATAAAACCTCCGGAATTTTCTTAACGAATCAAAATAACAAACCATAACTTAATATAACAACATTTACGACACAATTTAACATTCATTCAGTAGACGTTATATGAAACAACTAGTGTAACCAATTCAATGTTAACTTAACTTAACTAGCACTTTATACACACACAAACCAAACGCAACAATTTACTTGAGTTTGCGTTAAGAATCGTTTTCTATGATGATTGTAGGGTAATCTTATATATTTAGGACACTTGGAACACCTGTAATTAGTCATAAGACAACAGGTACAGTACACTTGTAACTAACAAATATTTCATTATATCCCATTAAACTTTTGGTATTGGTCTAATGTTTTATTTAAGAGGTGTAATAAACATCTTGAAGAGTTACCCCTTAATATATCAAAATAACATAGTTTCCCTTATAAGTTTTCTTTTAGATCAGCATTAGAGAAAACGAAATATTTCTTGGCTGACTAAACTATTCTGGTATATCTGTTGATCTGTACCTGAGGATTCCATTGAAAAAATATCTAATAGTATCATATTATCTGGAATACTTACGTTTGACAGTTTTAAGATAAAGTGACTCGTTATGAATAAATGATCAAGGCATCTTAACCAACCAGAAGTTTGTACCCGAGTGAGGAAAGTACTAGGAATTTTATGATACAATACTCGTAAAAAAATATCTATTTTACGTTGGGTGTGAGTTGTTCCATTCTATTGTTGACGAGGTGACAAATCTATTACCCAATCTGGTAGTTAATATGTGTATCTAAGTCACAATAACAAAAACATTAGTGGTCACTGGGGTAATATATTGTAGTGGACGTAAAAACTTGTAATGGAAATTTCATTGTTAAAATACGACTCGAAATAATGAAATTTCTATAAAAGATGTTAATGAATTTTTAAAAGAAACATTCAGAATAAATTTAACATAAAAATATGAATAATTTGTTCTAAATAAAGTTATAAACAGAAACGAAAATTATGTATTAAATTATTTTTATTTATTTTATAGAGAAATTCTTAATATTTTATCTTTACTGAATCATCGAAAAAAAAGTCTAAATTAAAAACTATATATTCAAATTTGTGGATTATTTTGGATAATTCTGTATTTTAAAATAACCAAAACAAGCTTAGTTTTTGCTGGTTAATAATTACTACTGTATAATTATCAATCAATTATACACAACATATTTTAGTTGTTGTAAAGTAACACGGTAACAACAACAAACTCAGTACACCTCAACAAATTCCTAAGTTACCCTCTAACATCTAAACAACTAATCTAACTCACAATAAACTACAGGATAATTCAATATCTACATAAAGTTCAAAATATCTACGGTACAAGAGTTTTAATATATTCTTGCAACACTACATTAAATTTCTACTCAGGGCAAACGATCAGCCAACCCGTGTGATATTGGTACAGGGTTCAGAGCCAAGGTGACGAACAGAGTAAGTAGAGAGTTATATAAATAAACATGTGTGTGTGTGTGTGTTTGTGTGTGTGTGTGTGTGTGTGTGTGTGTGTGTGTATGCCCTCGTTCAATCTCTGTTTATTTACTTAATTTCCTCTCTGTGGCCCATTTTTATCCGTCTCCTGCCCACCTCGTTCAATATATCTCATGTGTGTGTGTGTGTGTGTGTGTGTGTGTGTGTGTGTGTGTGTGTGTGTGTGTGTGTGTGTGTGTGTGTGTGTGTGTGTGTGTGTTTGTTATGGTCTGTCGTTTATTTAATTATGTTTGGCTGTTGGTGTACATAATAGTATTTGTTCGTGTGTAGTTATGGTATGATTATTACCGTACATACATACATACACACATACATACATACATACATACATACATACATACAAACGGACCCATAACATATACACACTCGCAGGCATATATAAAAACACACACACACAGACACACGCATACACACACACACACACACACACACACACACACACACACACACACACACACACACACACATACACACATACAAACACCCACAAACATGACACTTGGAGGAAAATAAATCAACTTGTTTACCTGTTCGGGTAAATATCTGTCTCTCCCTCTCTACCTGACCTCAATACATCGTTGTAAAAGAACTCGCTAATAAAAATGACTTATGAGGAAAGTTTAACAGCAATCGAGATCCCGTGTAGGTGTCGCGTCCTTTGGCTTGTGACTCTTCTTGTTATGAGCACCTCGGAGGCTCGCCTGGGAAAAAGAAGATGAATTTCCCTTCATGACTTCTAAATGGGAGGAACATGTAAAGGATATTGGATCTGGCGTTGGAGTCTCACCTGGGGAAAAAATAATAACAATGGGATCTTATTTGGTGATATTCCTAGAGTTAAAAATTAATTAGAAACTCTCCTAGGAAAAAAAATCCGTGGGATATAGGGTGGAAAACTGAAACTGGATAAGCTTGGAGGAGGATCTGACTGACCTACTTTCATTATCCAGATCCGAAAATTCTTGGTCAAGGGTCTCTCTCTCTCTCTCTCTCTCTCTCTCGTCAGGTGTAAATGGTGGGCGATTAATCACCTGAGTCGCGTCAATACAGGTAAGGGATGTCATTAATCAGAAGCAGCTCATGAAACCTCGAGTGTCACTTGGGTTAGATCAGCAATTCCACCTGGGCCTCGAAAATATTAACTGGTCCTCGAGAGTACTAACTGGTCCTCGAGAGTACTAACTGGTCCTCGAGAGTACTAACTGGGCCTCGAGAGTATTAACTGGTCCTCGAGAGTACTAACTGGTCCTCGAGAGTACTAACTGGTCCTCGAGAGTACTAACTGGTCCTCGAGAGTACTAACTGGTCCTCGCGAAGTAAATTGGCCTTCAGTATCATGATTCACACGATTCATTGATACCAAGATCCCAATTCTCTCAAAGATTCAGACAATTCAGTGGCACCAGAGCAATGATTCTTTCCTGACCTCAAAAAACTTAAGGCAACAGAAAATATAATCAGTCTCGTGGTAAAGTCAGAGAGTTATTTAGTAACCATTTTGTGCACCATGTGAGTCTCTTGAGTTATGGGAGACAGTTAAATACAGTCTAATAACTCCACCAGTTAAGGAGAATGAGAGTGGGTTACATGATCCACTTAAAGGAGTAGAAATGGGTGATACGAACCAGTTAAATACAGTCTACTAACCCCATACAGTTAAGGGAGATGAAAAGGGGCTATTCTAGACTGTTAAAGGGGTGAAAATGGGTGATTCCAACCAGTTAAATACAGTCTACTAACCCCATACAGTTAAGGGAGATGAAAAGGGGCTATTCTAGACTGTTAAAGGGGTGAAAATGGGTGATTCCAACCTGTTAAATACAGCCTACTAACCCCATACAGTTAAGGGAGATGAAAAGGGGCTATTCTAGACTATTAAAGGGGTGAAAATGGGTTAGACTAGACAGTTAAATACAGTCTACTAACCCCATACAGTTAAGGGAGATGAAAAGGGGCTATTCTAGACTGTTAAAGGGGTGAAAATGGGTTAGACTAGACAGTTAAATACAGTCTACTAACCCCATACAGTTAAGGGGAAGGAAATACATCAACATATGCACCTCGTGAGAGTCTCTGCCTCCCACAGCTGTTGAGGGACCTGGGCTGTTTTATCTCCGGAGTAATTCAGTGAGATGTATCACCGTTTTCGCTTCGTTGGACTAGATGGTCTACCTACCTTTGAGGGACGTGTGTGTGTGGGAGAGAGAGAGAGAGAGAGAGAGAGAGAGAGAGAGAGAGAGAGAGAGA